>NC_091587.1:1975162-2007662 GCF_042767895.1 Penaeus vannamei | reverse complement strand
TCCCTCCCTCTCTCTCTCTCCCTCCCTCTCTCTCTCCCTCCTCTTTCTTCTCTCCTCCTTCTCTCTTCTCTCCTTCCCTCTCTCCCCTCCCCCTTCTCCCTCCTTCTCTCTCTCTCTTCCCTCTCCCTTCTCCTCCCCCATTCTCTCTGCTGCTCCTTTCCGTTCCAAGCCGCGAGGACGTCACCGCTATAAAAAGGTCCATCACGATCCCCATGTCGTTAATTACGCCTTTGTTTATGCTCTGTTCACTCAGGCGATCTCCTCTTAGTCACCGGCGCCATTTTGTTTTTCGTTTTTAGCTCTTTTTTTTTTTAGTTTGGTCTTTTTTTTTAGCTTTTTTTTAGCTTTTTTTTTGGGGGGGGCTTTCTTTTTTTTTTTTTTTTTTTTGTTTTTTAGTGTTTTAGGTTTTAGCTTTTTTTTTTTTTTAGTTTGGTCTTTTTTTTTTTGTTTTTTAGCTTTTTTTTGTTTTTGTTTGGGCTTTCTTTTTTTTAGCTTTTTTTTTGGGGGGGGGGCTTTCTTTTTTGTGTTTGATGTTTGTGAAAGGGAAAGGGCTTTTGGATTTATTAATTTTGAGATTATTTTGTTTTTGTGTTTAGTGTTTGTGAAAGGGAAAGGGTTTTTAATCTTTTTCAGTTTGAGATTTTTTGTTTTTGTTTTTGTTTTGTGAGAGTGAAAGAGAAAGGAAGGGAGTAAACAAGCGCGCGTTTTTGTTTTGTTTTGTTTTGTTTTTTTTAAGTTGTTTTCGAGAAGATAACTTCGATATTAAGTTGTGTTGTTCGGTCGACCTGTGACTAGTTATTTTTTTTTTTTTGTTGAAAATAAGATATATTTATTTATTGATTTATTTTATTTATTATTGTTGTTTTTTGTATGATTTGCTTCTGATATTTTTTCTGGTCGATTGATACGATAATGACAGGTAACGAAGTATTTTGATTTCTTTAAGATGATTATGGAAATTAAGGACTGGGGGAATACATACGGTAAGGATAATGGTCGACTTGAAGCCATTAGTAAAAAAATAAATAAATACCATTAGTAAAAGAAAAATGCCATTAGTAGAAAAAATAAGTACCATTAGTAGAAAAAAATAAATACCATTAGTAGAAAAAAATACCATTAGTAAAAAAATAAATACCATTAGTAAAAAAAATAAATACCATTAGTAGAAAAAAATACCATTAGTAAAAAAATAAATACCATTAGTAAAAAAAATAAATACCATTAGTAGAAAAAAATACCATTTGTAAAAATATATATATATATATATCATGTTAAAAAAAATACCTTTAGTAAAAAAAATAAATACCATTAGTAGAAAAAAATACCATTAGTAAAAATATATATATATATATCATGTTAAAAAAAATACCTTTAGTAAAAAAAATAAATACCATTAGTAGAAAAAATAAATACCATTAATAAAAAATAAATATACAATAAATAAATAGATAAATGCTTGGGAAATTGCCTTCGCGCAGTTATTTCTTGTTTCTCGTGTGAACATGTGAGCGGTGGGGGGGGGGGGGGGGAACATATCCCTGGCTTTATCTCAGCATTCGTTTTTTTTTAAATTTCTTTATTTCCTGTCTTTCATTTTCCTTCTTTTCTTACTTCTCCATTTCGTTGTCTGTGTTGTTCTTTTTATTTTTCTTGTACTTCTACTTCTTCTCTTTCTTTTCTTCTCCTTCTTCTTCTTCATCATCTTCATATTCTTCTGCTTCTTCTTCTTCTTCTCCTCCTACTCCTCCTCCTCCTCCTCCTCCTCCTCCTCCTCCTCCTCCTCCTCTCTCCCTCTCTCCTCCTCCTCCTCCTCCGCCTCCTCCTTCTCCTCCTCCTCTTCTTCCCCCTCCCCTCCTCCTCCTCCTCCTCCTCCTCCTCCTCCCCCTCCTCCTCCTCCTCCTTATCCTCCTCCTTATCCTCTTCCTCCTCCTTCTCCTCCTCCTCCTCCTCCTCCTCCTCCTCCTCCTCCTCCTTTTCCTATTATCTCCCATTCGCTTCCTCTTGGCCCTCGATTCCCCTCCTTCGCTTCGGAGGTGCGAAGGCGTTCGAGAGACAGAGGAGGAGAGCGAAGAGGGGAATGAGCGAGGGGGGGGGGAGGGGAGTAGGCGAAGAGGGGAAAAGGGGCGTGGTGAGGGGAGAGTGTGTGTGTAGGGGGGAAGAGGAAAAGAGGAGAAGGTAAAGAGGGGAGAGGGGATTGAAAGAGATAAAGAGGGAGATGTAAGAGGGGAGGGGTTGAAATAGGTAAAGAGGGAGAGGTAAGGAGGTAGAGGGTAAAGACGGGGCAGGGGCGTGGTGAGGAGAGGATAGAGGGTAAAGAAGGGAGAGGTGAGGGGAAGGGGTAGAGGAATATGAGGAGAGAGGTAAGGGAGAGGGGGTAGTGGGTATAGAAGAAAGTATGGGGAGAGGTGGATAGAGAGTAAATAGATGAGATGTAAAGGGCAGGGGTTAGAGGGTAATGAGGGATAGGTGAGGGAGAGGGTTAGAGGGCAAAGAGGGAGAGAGATAAGTGGATAGTGGGTAAAGAGAGGAGAGATGAGGGAGAGAGGTGTAGATGGTAAAGAGGAGAGATGAGGGGGAGAGGGAAGAGGGTAAAGAGGAGTGGTAAGGGGGAGGGGATAGTGGGTAAAGAAGGAACTAAAAAGGAAGGGGTGGATAGACGGGAGATGTAAGAGGGACAGGGGAAGAGGAGTAAGAGAGGGAGGATGGTAAGGGGAGCAGGGGATAGTGGGTAAAGAAGGAACTAAGGGAAGGGGTGGATAGACAGGAGATATAAGGGGACAGGGGGTAGAGGAGTAAAGAGGGGAGAGGTGAGGGGGGAGGGTGGGGGAGCGGGCTAAGGGTGGGGTGGATCAAAGGCCGCGTTGATCCCTCATGGGGCTTCTGGCGCTCCTGACGATCTCTCTATCCGCATGGGGGAGGGAAGGGTGGAGGGAAGGGGGAGGGGAGTAGGAGTGGGGCAGGGACTGGGGGGAGGCTTCCTAGTCTTGCTTTATTTTCTGTTTTTTATATTTCTTTTCATGTTACTGTTTGGATGTGCTTAATCATTGTTATTGCTATTATAATCTATGTATGTATTTATTGTTGTTATTATTATTATTGTTGCTGTTGTTACTATTGCTTATTATTATCATTATTGATTTTATTGTCATTATTATTATTATTATTATTGTTGTTGTTATTATTATTATAATTTGCATTACCATTATTATTATCATTAGTAATAGTAGGAGCAGTTGTAGTATTATCATCATCATTATTGTTGTTGTTGTTACTCTATTTTTTAGTTTTTGCCATTAGTGGATGAAATTACCCAGGAATATATGTAAATTTTCCTGCTAATGTTCTTTTGTTGATTTCTTTCTCACATTTTAGGCCTAATCCTACCTATTTTATTTACTTTGTTCCTCTCCTCCTCCTCCTCCAACTCCTCCTCCTCCTCCTCCTCTCCTCACCTCACCCCATATTCCCCATTAGTCGCCACGTCATCCCCATCTCACCTCACACCTCTCCCCCTACCCCCTCTCCCTCCCTGTTGTCTATCGCCCCCCTCCCTCTTTCCATCCCTCGTCTTTCGCCCCCTTCCCTCCCTCACCCCTCTACCCTTCCCCCTCCCCAATCCTCGTCTTTCGCCCCTCCCCCTCCCTCACCCATCCCCTTCCCCCACCCCTCGTCTTTTCCTTCCTCCCCGTCCCTCACCCCTCCCCTCCCTCTCGTCTTTCGCCCCCTCCCCTTCCCTCCCCCTTCCCCTCCCCTCTCGTCTTTCTCCCCCTCCCCTCCCTCCCCTTCCCCGCCCCTCCTCTTTCTTCCTTTGAGCTGTCGATCCCGCCACCCCCTTCCCGCCCGCGTGTGCGTCTGTCACCCACATTACGTCATCAGTCATAAGCGCCTCGGCCCGTTTTTTCGGCCTCATCAATCCCGATTGTGGACCCCTCCCCTGCCCCCTTCCCCCCTCTCCCTCTCGTCCACCCCTCTGCCTCTCGTCCACCCCTTTCTACATCTTCGCTTGGGGTGTCCTCTCTCTATTTCACGTCACCCCCCTACCCCCCACCCCCACCCCATCCCTTTCCGCCTGTGTAAACACTGGCAGTATGGGATAATGTTTTACCTGGCTCTTGTTTTTGTTGTAGCTGTTGTTATTTTTTTTTTCTTATGCAAGGTCTTCTTCTTCTTTTTCATCATCTTGTTTTTGTTATTCTTGTTCCCTTTTTTTCGTCGTTTTTATTATTATTATTATTATTATTATTATTATTATTATTATTATTATTATTATTCGTCTTTTCTACTTCTTTTAGGTTTTCTTCTGTTTCTTCTTTTCTTCATCTTCTCCTTCTCATCCTCCTACTTCTTCATTCTCATTCTCTTTCTCGGAGACTCCCTCTCTCTCTCTCTCTCTCTCTCTCTCACTCTCTCTCTCTCTCTCTCTCTCTCTCTCTCTCTCTCTCTCTCTCTCTCTCTCTCTCTCTCTCTCTCTCTCTCTCTCTCTCTCTCTCTCTCTCTCTCTCTCTCTCTCTCTCTATCTATCTATCTCTCTCTCTCTATGTGTGTGTGGAAGAAAATGCTAAGAAAGTAAAGAAGAAGAAGACTAGGAATTGTAGATCGAAGCTGATTATTTATTTATTTGTTTTTAAACTCTTCCTGTTTTTTTTTCTTCTTTCTTTCTTTCTCTATGCATGCCCTTCTCGGCTAAGAAAAGCATCGGCAGACCGAGGCACGGGGGAGCAGGGGAAACAGCCCCCACGAGGCGCAGAGGGAGTTCGGAGTGGACTTGGAGGAAGGTTTTTTTACGAGCTTCCCGAGTCCCGCGCCGAAGAGGGAGGGCGATATTAGGTCGACTTAAAAGATAGTTTAGTCTCCCCTTTGAGCGCCTAAACTGCTCTCTCTCTCTCTCTCTCTCTCTCTCTCTCTCTCTCTCTCTCTCTCTCTCTCTCTCTCTCTCTCTCTCTCTCTCTCTCTCTCTCTCTCTCTCTCTCTCTCTCTCCGCGTTGTAAAAATGCGAAGGCTTTGGGAGAGGAGAGGGACATGGGGGCGGGGGGTGGATGGGAGGGGGAGGGGGAGGAAGGTAAGGAGGGTGATTAAGGGGAGAAGGTGGGGGAAGGCGGGGAGGAAGTCTTGGGAGAGGAGAGGGGGGGACATAGGAAGGGGAGGAGGGGGAGGGAAGGTAAGGAGGGTGATTAAGGGGGGAGAAGGGGGAGGGGTTGTCATGCTTTATGGGGGTGGGGGAAGGGGGGAGGAAGTCTTGGGAGAGGAGGGTCTTGGGAGGGGGAGAAAAGGGAGGGTGATTAGGAGGGAGAGAGGGGGTTGTCATGCTTTATGAGGACGGGTGGGGAGGGGGAAGGGGGAGGAAGTGTGTATGGGAGATATTTGGGGCAGTCAGGTGGGGATGGGAGGTTATAGCAGGAAACTGTCGGTAAGGAAGAGCTACGTGACAGCGAGGAAGGCAGGGTAAGGAGGGAGGTTGGTAGCGTCTGTGGGAAGCAGGGAGTGTGGCAAGCAGGCAAGGAGGCAGGGTAAGGAGGGAGGTGGGCAGTGCAAGCAGACGGGGAGGCAGGCAGGGGATGTGGGGTAGGTAGTAGGGTCGGTGGAAGGCAAGGGGTATGGCAAGCAGGCAGGGTGCGGGGAATGTAGGCAGTGCATTAGGCAGGGAGGCAGGCAGGGGAATGGTGAAAGGTGGTAGGGTCCGTGGAAGGCAGGGAGTATTGCAAGCAGGCAAGCAGCCAGGGGTGCAAGAGAAAGGCAAGCATGCAGGGAGACAGGCAGGAAATCCAGACTAGAGTGCAGGTAATTAGGCAAGCAGACAGGCAGCAAGCAGTAGTAAATTTAATCCTTCAGGGTTTCAAAGCGAAGAGCCAGTCACACTCCTCCCTGCCTTCCGCACTGACTGACTGACTGACTGACTGGCCGACTCCCTCCCCCCCCCGGTTTCTCACCAGCCCCCCCCCCCCTCGCACTCAAGCCACTCACCCAACCCGGCCATTGAGTCTCTGCCTGTCTCTCGTGCATCCTGCGTCCCGACTTCCGTGCATGGGAGCCGGACGTCGGGCAGGCAGGCGCGGCAGACCAGGAGGGGGACGTGGACGCAGACTCCGGCAGGAACGGTTTGGCGAGAGCTGGTGGCGTCTCGCGGTCTGCCTCTCTGTTTGTCTGTTTGTCTGTTTGTCTGTTTCTCTTTCTCTCTTTCTCTCTGTCTCTGTTTCTCTTTCTCTCTGTTTCTCTTTCTCTCTTTCTCTCTTTCTCTCTTTCTCTCTGTCTCTGTCTCTCTCTCTCTCTCTCTCTCTCTCTCTCTCTCTCTCTCTCTCTCTCTCTCTCTCTCTCTCTCTCTCTCTCTCTCTCTCTCTCTCTCTCTCTCTCTCTCTCTCTCTCTCTCTCTCTCTCTCTCTCTCTCTCTCTCTCTCTCTCTCTCTCTCTCTCTCTCTCTCTCTCTCTCTCTCTCTCTCTCTCTCTCTCTCTCTCTCTCTCTCTCTCTCTCTCTCTCTCTCTCTCTCTCTCTCTCTCTCTCTCTCTCTCTCTCCCTCTCTCTCTCTCTCTCTCTCTCTCTCTCTCTCTCTCTCTCTCTCTCTCTCTCTCTCTCTCTCTCTCTCTCTCTCTCCCTCCCTCCCCTCTCTCCCTCCTTCCCTCCCTCCTTCCCTCCCTCTCCCTCCCTCTCCCTCCCTCCCTCTCCCTCCCTCCCTCTCCCCTTCCCTCCCTCCCTCTCTTTCTCTCTCTCATGGAAGGGAGGGAGAAAGGGAGGGCCAGGGAGGAAGTGTTGGTCCTCGAGTCGTCAGGGCGCGTCAGCCCCGACGTCTCCTGGGGCCGAGAGCAGCAGACTGTCCCCGAGGAGGAAGGGGGTCACGGAGGGCTGGTGGGGGGAGGGGGGTGAATTTTGCAGTTGATGATTATTGGGGAAAGGCGAGGGGAAGAGAAAGAGCGAGAGGAAGAGAGGAAAGGAGGGATGGAAGAGAGAGATAGAGGAAGAGGCGCGCTCTACGGAGGGAAAAAGACGGGGGGAAGGGAGGAGGAGGAGGGGGGGAGCGAGGATTTGTAAAAGTGACGAAGGTGAAGTCAAGTCAAGTTTAACGCCTGAGAAATTATTTAAGGAAAAGGCGGCGATGCGAGATAGTGAGACCTGGGAGAGTGGAGGGGGAGGAGGAGGGCGGAGGAGGAGGAGGCTTAAGGAAGTAGAGGAGTTGGGGCGTGGCGGGGAAAGGAGGAGGAGGAGGGGAAGGGAGGCCGGGAGGAGGGGGGGCGGCGGGCCAGGAGGGAAAACGACGCCAGGAATGTGGAGAAAAAATACCAGACATTTGTGTTGGCAGATGATATGAAGGGAATATGGTAATGGGGTCGAGACGGGGCGAGCGAAGGGAGGGCAGGGCGTGAAAGTGAGGGGAAAAAGGCATGAAAACTCCTTAATGATGGAGTTCTCGCTGCCTATGCTACAGGGGGTGTTCGGGCCCGTAGCTGTGACTCCGTGCTTCGAGGGAAAGGTCAAAACTTGCGTCGGAAGGTCGCGTAGAACCGGGTTGTCGGAGACGGAAAGCGTGTGCGTATGTGTGCGTATGTGTGCGTATGTGGCGCGTGTGTGCGTATGTGGCGCGTGTGTGCGTATGTGCGTATTTCCCTGTGCGTCGCTCGCCCCCCATGAAATTTGTCCGCGCGGAAGGCATTCCCACGTGTATGCCAATAAATACTCCTCCGCCTCGATGTCTGTCTGTCAGTTCATGATTATTCCGCATTTCTGGCGCTGTTTCCCGCGGAAGACGACAGGCGGGGGATGAGACTTCGATTAGGGACGTGGCTGACAGCTGACAGCCGCGGCAGGAACACATGGCCGGGACGAGGGGGGGGGGGTCGCCGTGCCATGGGAAAGGTGCCACGCGGCGGGGCGGAGGGACGCGGCGCTGGTCGAAGGGAATGGAGGGGGCGAAGGGAAGGAACGGAAGGGGAGGGTGAAGAGGAGAAAGAAGGAGGGAAGGAAGGGAGATGGAAAGTGGCTGGGACAGACTGTCGAAAAGGGGGAAGGGGGAGGGTGAAGGACGCAGAGGCTGTGAAAGGAAGAAATAGAAGGGGAGAGTGAAGAGGAGAAAGAGGGAAGGAAAGGAGAGGAAAAGCGACTAGGACAAGCAATCAAAAGGGGGGAGGGGGAGCGAAGGAGGCAGAGGCTGAAAGGAAGAAAGGTAAAAAGAATAGCGACAGAGGTGGAAAGGAGGAGGGAAGATTGAGAATAAAAGGAGGGAATAATGAAAAGAAGCGAGAAGAAAAGGAGGGGGAAGGGGAAAATGAGAGTGGCGAAGCACGGTCGAACGGAAGAGGGGAAAGCGAGGGGGAAGATGAGAAAGGAGTAGGGAGAGTAACGAAAGAGAAACGCAAAACAATAACGAAGAAAGGAGGGTAAGTAATGGGCGAAAACTCGAGCTTGAGAAGAAGAAAAATGAGACGAAAAGGAAATGGAAATTAGATGAATTCTGGAGACGAAAAGGGATGGACGAAAGTGGAAGAAGGGGAGAGTGGGAAAAAAAGTCATTATATCGAGTTCCTTGGCGACTCTCCTAATGCGCGGCTGTCATTGTTATGCATTTCTCCCCCTTATTCCTGTCTTGTTTATCTGTTATTGATTCTTAATTGTTTCTTTATCATTAGAATATGGTACTCATTTCCAGAATGATTTTGTATTATATCGATATATAGTTAGTCTTCGTTACATTATATTTCTTCAGATTTTGTATTATATCGATATATAGTTAGTCTTCGTTACATTATATTTCTTCAGATTTTGTATTATATCGATATATAGTTCTCGTTACATTATATTTTATATTTCTTCACAAAAGTATTTTCAACTCTACTTTTTCTTTTTACTTTTATTTTTCTTATCATTTTCTCTACTTTTTCTTTTTACTTTCTCTACTTTTTCTTTTTACTTTCTCTACTTTTTCTTTTTACTTTTATTTTTCTTATCATTTTCTCTGGTTTCGCCTTCTGTTCCGTGGGTGAGGGATGCAATTGATAAAGCTGAAGGATGTTGCAAGGGCAGAGCGCGCCTCGTAATAGCTTATCGCGCCCATTGCAGGCGACCCGACAACCTTGCAACATTGTTTCCTCTGTTATTGACGGCCGTTGTGGTTGGTTATCGCCCGGGTATTGGCTTCTTGCCGTGTGAATATTCCCTTTTTTATTCAATTATCTATGTATTTATTTATTTTTTTTATTTTTTTTTTATTTTTTTTTATTTTTTATTTTTTTTATTATTATTTTTTTTTGGTGGGTGTGATTTTCTCCCTCTTTCTTCTTCTTCCTTTTCTAAGGGTGTGATTTTTCCTTCTTTCTCCTTCTTTCTTTTCCTTTTGCGTGGTTCCACTCGTTGCTCGTTATTCCCTTGCGGTATTCTGCAGGGTAGCCTTGGTTCCGCCCTCGGGCAGGCAATAACAATGGCGTCCCAGAGCGCCCGCCACGCCCGTGACCGGACGTGGGAGGGGGCGAGGGGCGTCTCTCTGTGTCTCTCTCTTTCTCTTTCTCTTTCTCTCGCTCTCTCTCTCTTTCTCGCTCTCGCCCTTTCTCTCGCTCTCTCGCTCTCTCGCTCTCTCGCTCTCTCGTTCTCTCTCTCTCTCTCTCTCTCTCTCTCTCTATCTATCTATCTATCTATCTATCTATCTATCTATCTATCTATCTCTCTCTCTCTTTCTCTCTTTCTCTCTCTTCTCTATCTTTCTCTCTTTCTCTCTCTCTCTCTCTCTCTCTCTCTCTCTCTCTCTCTCTCTCTCTCTCTCTCTCTCTCTCTCTCTCTCTCTCCTCCCCCTACCCCTCCCCTTCCTGTTTGATTTCCTTTCTCTTTCTCTTTCCCTTCTCCTCCCTCTCTCCCTCTCCCTATCCCCCTCTTTATCTCATCCTTTCTTCATTCCCTTCATTCTCCGTCCCTTTTATCTCTCACAATCTCTCTCTCCTCTCCTTCTCTCCTTCCTGTCCCCCGCAATCTCCTTCTCCCACCAAGTCCTGCCCTCTCCCTCCTTGCCCCACCCTCCTCCTCTCTTCCCTCCCTCCCTCTCCCTCCCTCCCCCACCCTCCTCCTCTCTTCCTCCCTCCCTTCCCTCTGAAATTATTCTAAATTGTATAGCTCCCGAGGGAGAGATGTTGGGGGTGATCCCGGCGCCTCTGCGCTCGTTGCCAGAGGAGGGGGAGGAAGAAGAGGGGGGGACAAGGGGGGATGTGTGAGGGAGGAGGGGGAGAGGGAGGGGTGTGAGGGAGGAGGAGGAGAAGGAGTGGGAATAGGGGAGGGTGTGTGTGAAGGAGGAGAGGGGGGAGAAGGTTGGGAGAGAGGGAGGATGGGGGAAGAGAGGGAGGGGTTGTGTGCAGGAGGTGGGGAGAAGGGGGAGGGAAGACAGGGAGGCTATGTTAGAAGGAGGAGGGGGAAGAGGGGAGGGGATGTGTGAAGGAGGAGGGGGAGAATTGTGGCCTTGTACTGTTGTTTTTTAATTGGCAGCTTTTTTTGTTTTGGAAATGTTTTGTAGATATTTTTCCCCTGTACTATGTTCCTTTTTTTAATATATTGAAGCTGTTATGTATATTTTAAAAAATAGGCATTTGAATTATCTTTCTCGTTTTTCTTCTTCTTCTTCTTCCTCTTCTTCCTCTTCTCCTTTTTCTTCTTCCTCCTCCTCTTCTTCTTCTTTCTCCTCTTCTTCTTCTTCTTTCTCCTCTTCTTCTTCTTCTTTTTCTTCTTCTTCCTCTTCCTCTTCTTCTTCTTCTTCTTCTTCTTGGTAACGTATGTAGTTTGTAAACGCTGTTTCCCTTTCTATCATTTGTCTGCTTTTGTTGCTTGATGCTGTTGCAGTGCGAGTCTTGCGCTTTTAAGGCCTGCAGTATTTATTTGAGTTGCGTCGCTTGCAATTGCAGAGGTCGGACTCGGCGTGTTGACAATGGCGGGGCGGTCGTATTTTATGAGGATGGGCGGTATTTAATGGTGATATCTCTTAATCGTGACTTTGCAGTTCAACCCTCCTTCCCTCCCTCCCTCCCTCTCCCTCTCCCCTCTCTTGATAACGATTGTAGCTCCTCCTACTTCCCTATTTTTCTTTTTTTTTCCCTTTGTTTCTGTTCGTTTTGTTGTCCGGTTTTCCTGTTTCTCTCGCGGAAGAAAATGGGAATTTGTCGTTGCGTATCTTCTACGTTTTTATTATTATTATTATTATTGATTCTATTTTGTCCTGTATTTTGATTTCTTTTCTCTCTTTCTTGATATCATTTTTTTTTCTTTTCTCTCTTCCCCTCCTCCTCTTTTCCCTCGTTATCCCTTCCTCTGTCTTTTCTTATCACTTTCGTATCTTTCGTGTCTTGCCTACCGCCTCCCCCTCCCCCTCCCCCCTGCCCTCCCCCTCGCTGTTATTATCGTCCCTCGCTTATTCCCCGTGAGTTGCTGCATCACTTCCGTAATTTACTTGCCTCCTCTGCTGTTCTTTCTTTCGTCGTGTTTTTCTTTATCCTTATTTCTATTATTGATGTATTTTTTTGTATGTGTTATTTTTGTTATTGATTTTATTATGCCTGACCCTCTCTCTCTCTTTGTTAGTCTCTGTCTCTGTCTGTCTCTCTGTCTCTCTGTCTCGCTCTCTCTCTCTCTGTCTCGCTCTCTCTCGCTCTCTCTCACGCGCGCTCTCGCTCTCTCTTGTGCGCTCTCTCGCTCTCTCTCTCTCTCTCTCTCTCGCTCTCTCTCTCGCTCTCTCTCTCTCTGTCTCGCTCTCTCTCTCTCTCGCTCTCTCTCTCTCTCTCTCTCTCTCTCTCTCTCTCTCTCTCTCTCTCTCTCTCTCTCTCTCTCTCTCTCTCTCTCTCTCTCTCTCTCTCTCTCCCACCCCCTGTCCTCCTCCCTTCCCATATACTACCTTTTGCCTCTCTCCTTCCCTCCCTTTCTCAATCTCTCCCTCTATCCTTTCCTCTCTTCTCCTTTCTTCCTTTCTCTCCCTCTATCCTTTCTATCCTCTCCTTCTCTCCCAGTGTCCTTTCCCTTTCTCCTGCCCTTCCTGTCTCCATCTTTCCCTCTCTCCTCTCCCTTTCGCCTTTCCCTCTCTCCTTCTCTTCCTATCTGCTGCCCCCCTTTCCTTCTCTCCCTTTCTCCTTCGAGAGGGAAAGAAGGAGAGAGGGACACTCCTTCTTTCCCTCTCGCCATCTTTCCCTGTCTCCTCTCCTTCTCTCCTTTCTTTCCCTCTCGCCATCTTTCCCTGTCTCCTCTCCTCACCTTTTCTCCCTCTCGCCTTTCCCTCTCTCCTTTTCTCCCTCTCCCCGCCTTTATCTTCCCGAGCCCGGTTCTTGGGACGTCTCAGCCCCACGGCCTGTCACGCCCCCTCCTTCCCCGCGTCCGACGTCGAAGGGCTTATCCGTTCTCGCCGGCCTGTTCCGCTGTGTCTTTTCCCTTTTTCCTTTTGGCTCATTCCCGGACTGTCTTTTTCTGACTGCCCTTTTTTTTCTTCTTCGTCTCCATGTCGGTCTTGGTGGGGGGTTTTATTTTTTATTTTTCCCTCGGTCTTTCTCCTACGTCGCTTCTCCTCCTCCTCCTCCTCTTCTTCTGTATTCTTTCCTCCTCCTCCTCCTCCTCCTCTGTATTCTTTCCTCCTCCTCCTCCTCTGTATTCTTTCCTCCTCCTCCTCCTCTGTATTCTTTCCTCCTCCTCCTCCTCTGTATTCTTTCCTCCTCCTCCTTTTCTATATTTCCCCCTCCTCCCCTTCTTCCTTTCCCTCGTAATTCTTGCCCCTCTCTCACTCCCCTTCACACTATCTTCCACCCGTCCCTTCCCCCTCTCCTCTAACACCCCCCTCCCCCCCACCAGACCCGGGGTGCTGTTCGGTGCTAAGGTGCTGCCTCTCCTGATGCTGCTTATCATAGTAATTGAAGTCGAACAGGATATTGCTAAGGGGAGAGGAAGGGGCGGGGGTATGATTGGTGAGAGGGACAGGTAGATAGGGGGCGGGAGACGGACAGGTGGTAGAGGGAATGGGTGGTGTGGGGGCGGGGGACGGGTGGTGAATGGGCTGGGAAAAGGTGGTGGAGGGAATGGGTGGTGAAGGGAATGGAGGATAGGTGATGAAGGGGGTGAGGGACGGGTGGTGAATGGGCTGGGAAAAGGTGGTGAAGGGAACGGAGGGTGAGGGGGGCGGGGGACAGGTGATGAGGTGAGTGGAGGACAGGTGGTGAAGGGAACGGGTGGTAATGGGGGCGGTAGATAGGTGATGAGGTGGCGAGAGACGGGTGGTGAAAGGGGACAAGTGATGAAAGGAATGGAGGATAGGTGGTGAAGAGAACGGGTGGTGAAGGGGGCGAGGCGGGATGGATGGTGAAGGGGACAGGTAGTGAAGGGAACGGGGCGGCGGACAGGTGGTGAAGGGGGCAGGTGGTGAAGAGACCGAGCGGCGAGGGGGCGGGGCGGGCGTCTCGTAGTTATCATCGGGTAGTAAAGGTTTGACGGTCGCGTTACGGGACTGTTTATGGAACAGGGGTGAGATTCGGGGAAGGGTGAAAGGTGGGAGGTGAAGGAGGCGGAGGATAAGGGTGAGATGGAAGGCATGCGGGAAGGGGAGGGGGAGGGGAGGGTGGAGGGGTGAGATGAGTAAAAACAGGCGCGAAGGGTAGAGGGAAAGGGGGTAAGGTGCGGGGAAGGGGGGGAAGGGGAGGGGAGATAAGGAGAAATCTACTGTGGAGAGAGATCACTTGAGCTTATCGGAAAAGGTGGATTTTATCGCCCGCCCGCCCCGACCCACCCCGGCCCACCCCGACCCACCCCGGCCCACCCCGGCCCGCCCTTCATCTACCCAATCCGCCTTCTGCGCGCCCCTAAGTGTCTCTACGGGGCCTTGTCATCTCGCCCCGTCGCATCGCCCTATAAAACGTCAGCGCACAAGGGGACGCTGATCACGCTGACACCGCTGACAGCCCGCGAGGGAGCCAAGTCTTTGCTGGAAGCTGGCCGAAAGGGACCGTGGGGGCAGTGGGGCGGGGATGGGGGGTGGGGGGGCAACGGCGGTCGTCAGAGTGTGTGCGAATTCTGTGGGTTTGTTTTTGCGGTTTGATTTGTTTTTGTTTGTTTTTGTTAGTAATTACCAAGTTTTGTGGGGGCATGGTATTGATAATAGTCAGTGGGTTGTTATTGCTACTTTCGTTATTTATTAATTTGTGGTTGCTGTTGTTATTACCGTTAAAAGAAGCAGTAATAGCAGGAGTACTAGCATAAGCACTGACAGCAGCGCCACCAGCCTGTCAGTCTGTTTGCTCTCTCGAGTCCTCGAGGATATCGGGCGTCAAGGACGTCGAACTTAATCTCAACTTGCAAGGAAAGTCGTGGAGATCACTCTCGGGTGTTTATCTCGCTCTCCTTTTCCCTCTCCTTCTCGCTGTTCCTCTCCGGTCTATCCTCGTTGTTGTTTTTCCTTTCTCGCTCTCTTCTTTACCTTGTCCGTCTCGCTGTTTCTCTACAGTCTATCCTCGTTGTTGTTTTTTTCCTTTCTCGCGCTCATTTTTGTTTTATCTCTCGCGCTCTTCTTTACTCTCTCCTTCTCGCTGTTTTTCTCCAGTCTATCCTTCTCTTTTTTTTATTTTCCTTTTTCTCGCTCTCATTTTTGTTTCTTTCTCACGCTCTTCTTTTCCCTCTCCTTCTCGCTGTTCCTCTCCGGTCTATCCTCGTTGTTGTTTTTTTCCTTTCTCGCTCTCATTTTTGTTTTCTCTCTCGCGCGCTCTTCTTTACCCTGTCCTTCTCGCTGTTTCTCTCCAGTCTATCCTTCTCATTGTCTTTTTTTTCCTTTTTCTCGCTCTCATTTTTGTTTTATCTCTCGCGCTCTTTACCTTGTCTTTCTCGCTGTTTCTCTCCGGTCTATCCTTCTCATTGTCTTTTTTTTTCCTTTTTCTCGCTCTCATTTTTGTTTCTTTCTCGCGCTCTTCTTTACTCTCTCCTTCTCGCTGTTTCTCTCCAGTCTATCCTTCTCATTCTTTTTTTTTTTTTTCTTTTTCTCGCTCTCATTTTTGTTTCTTTCTCGCGCTCTTCTTTACTCTCTCCTTCTCGCTGTTTCTCTCCAGTCTGTCCTTCTCTTTTTTTTATTTTCCTTTTTCTTGTTCATTTTTTCTCTCTCGGGATGGCCAGAAGAAGAGGTAGTTCCTGTTACTATAGAGGCAACAGTGGCCATAACAGTAATAGCAGCTATAGTAGCAGCAGTATCATTGGCTTTAGTAGCAGGCAGGTAGAGGGTAAAAGAAGGAGGGAATGAGGGTAATGAGGAAAGCAAAATGGAGAAGAAAGAGGTGAGGAAGAGAGAGCGAGGGCGCCAGACCCGTGAGAATTGGGGGAAGGCAAAGAAAAGCAGCCGCGGAATCTTGCGTAAAGAAGGGCATAAGAGGAAAGTCAAAAGAGCAACGATAAAGAGGCGGAATGAATGAAGCGACGAGGATTTCGGAATAAATGTGTCAGGTCGTGGCTGCGACGGTGGGGGGTGGGGTGGGGGGGGGGAGAAGGGGAGGAGAGGGGAAGGGGACACTGAGCCACCTCCCCTCCCTCCCTCCCTTGAGAGTATATCGGTTTCTTTTAGCCCGGCACAAGACGTGAGTGCGGGAGGGGGGAGGAGGGGAGGGAGGGGGAGAAGGAGGAGGAGGAGGAGGAGGAGGAGGAGAAGGAGGAGGAGGAGGAGGAGGAGGAGAAGGAGGAGGAGGAGGAGCAGGAGGAGGAGGAGGAGGAGGAGGAGGATAAGGAGGAGAAGAAGGAGCGGGCAGGAATAAGCAAAGGGCCTTTGGCTAATGCGGGTGGAGATGAAGAAGAGGAAAATGAAAAAGGGCAAAGGAGTGGGAAACGGATGAGATAGAGAGAGGAGGGAAGGGGGGGCGGATGGAGATGGAGGGAGGGGGAGGGGGAATCGGATGAGATGGGGAGGAGGGAAGGGATGGGATGGATGGTATTTAAAGGGGGGAGGGAGGGAATGGATGATGGAACGTTAGAAAGGAAGGGAAGGGGATGATGAAGAGAGGAAAGGCAAGGGGGAAGGACGCAGAAATATAGATACACGATTTGTGCTCAGAATAAAGGAATTCCGTCTGCTTCTGCCCAGCACTGAGCCAAGGGCCTGGCTGCGAGCTGGCAGGGCAGGTAGCGGGCGAGGGCGGCGCATGAATGAGCCAGTGGGTCGGAGACGTCGAGAGAGTGCCACTGCTGCCCGCTGAGGTCATCGCACTGGGTGTCAAGGCTGGCGGTGTGACGGCAGTGTCGTGTAACGCCGCAAGGCCAGGGGGATCATCTCCTCGCTCGCTCTCTGACCTTTCGGAGTAATACCTCGGACGCGTCTGGCCCGCTGTCTGAAGGGCCCCGGCGGCGGGTCACCGGGTCTCGCCGGTCGGGGCGTCGTCGTCGCCGCGTATCATCGCCGGGTCTGCTCAGCGGGTGCTTTCGGCGGGGTCCTTCGTCAGAGGCAGTTCGTCGGGTCCTTGTCGGGTCATGTTGTTTGGTCTTCTAGTTGGGTCTGCTCGCCCGAACTCACCAGTCGGGTCTCGTGCAAGGGCTCCGCCGCCAACCGACATTTACGCTGTCGCCGAAACGCCTCCGTGGGCCGTCAGCCCTCGCACGGTGTCCGTACGAGCAAGGCCTGTAGATGTATAGACCTCGCGTACGAGTGCCTGGCCTGCGTCTGCCCAGATGGGGCGAGCAGCAATCCCACGGGCGCTCCTCGCCCCCTCTGTGCCTCCGCCGATCCATTTCAGCCGGCCTAACGAGCCCTACCTGTCCGGGGCGTCAGAGGCGGCCGTATATTCGGGGGATCGTGTAACCGCTTGTGCGGCTGCGACCTTTGGGCCGGTGTGCTTCTCAGGCCGTGATTTATTTGGCTTCTCGGGCGGCCGCCTGAGCTCATTTGTTGCGACGAGACGGAACGCGGTTGTCTACGCACCGGAGGAGGGCGGAGTGAGCTGTCATTACGCGAGGTTTGCTGAAGGAAGAGGAGGTTGGGAGGGCCAGGTAGGGGCGCCTGGGTGAGGGCGAAACGCTAGAGGTATTGGTGGCGAGTGCAGAAAGGCGAGGCGGGGGTGGGGGGGTGGGGGGTGGGGGTTGATACCAAGGTTGCCTCTGCCGGGGATGTAGCGGCAGGGGCTGGACTTTGTCGGGGTTAATGCTAATTGATGATGCGAATCCTGTAACACATACGTACACGCTCTCAATCTCTCTCTCTTACATACACACATTCTCTCTCTCTCTCTCTCTCTCTCTCTCTCTCTCTCTCTCTCTCTCTCTCTCTCTCTCTCTCTCTCTCTCTCTCTCTCTCTCTCTCTCTCTCTCTCTCTCTCTCTCTCTCATCGATCATTGCTGGGGGCGACGGTCAAGACGTCCAGTGGGCGTCCTTTCGGGCCTAAAAGGCAAGCGAGAACTCGAGACGAATCTGTGCGCTTAGATAATTACAGGTCGTGCTGCCAGCCTTCCCTTCCCTCCCCCCCACCGTCCCCTTGCCATGGCCTTTCTCTCAGGTCTCTCCTTTCCCTAACCTTCCCATCACCCCCTCCCCTCCCCTTCCCCTCCCCTTTCCCTCCTCCTCCCCTCCTGCTCCCCTTCCCTTGCCTTTCCTTCCCCTCCTCCTCCCCCTCCTCCTCCACTTCCCCTTCCCCATCTCCTACCCCATCCCCTACCCCTGAGTCACCATCGCTGCACGCCGTTGCCTCGTAAACGTCGTGTGAAATAGAGTACTGTGGAGTGGAGACGCGGCGACACCTCGAGGGCGACTGCTTCTCTCGGGGCTCCTCTCGTCTAGTTTGAGTTTTTTCTTCTTCTTCCTCCTGATTCGTCTTCGTCATTCTTTCCTCCTTCTTCCCTTTTCTTTCGTCTCTGTCATTTCTCCTTCTCACTCTTCGCTCTTTTTTCGTCTCCGTCATTTTTTCCCTCCCTCTTCCCTCTTCTGTCATGTTCATCATTCTCTCCCTCCCTCTTCTTTCGTCTCTGTCATTCTTCCATCCCTTCTCCCTCTTCTTTCATGTCCGTCATTTCTTCTTCTCACTCCTCCCTCTTCTGTCAACCCCGTCAATCATCCCTCACTCCTTCTCACTCCTCCCCTTCTTTCATCTCCCCCATCCCTTCACCTTTCAGCATCTCTCTCCTCCTTCCCCTTTCATCTCCACTCCTCATTCCACCCCCCCTCCTTCCTCACTCCTTCCCCCTCCCCTCCTCATTCCTCCCCCCTTCCTCACTCCCTCCTCCCCCTCCCACTCCCCCTCCCCCTTCCTCACTCCCTCCTCCCCTCCTCATTCCTCACTCCTCCCTTCCTCGCTCCCTCCTCCCCTTCTCACTCCCTCCTCCCCTCCTCACTCCTTCCTCCCTTCCTCACTCCCTCCCCTCCTCACTCCTTCCTCCCTTCCTCACTCCCTCCTCACTCCCTCCTCCCCTCCTCATTCCTCCCTCCCCCTTCCTCACTCCCTCCTCCCCTCCTCATTCCTCCCTCCCCCTTCCTCACTCCTCCCCCTTCCTCACTCCCTCCTCCCTCCTCATTCCTCCCTCCCCCTTCCTCACTCCTCCTCATTCCTCCCTCCCCCTTCCTCACTCCCTCCCCTCCTCACTCCTTCCTCCCTTCCTCACTCCCTCCTCCCCTCTCCACTCCCTCCTCCCTCCTCATTCCTCCCTCACCCCTTCCTCCTCCCTCCTCCCCTCCCTCATTCCTACCTCCCCCTTCCTCCTCCCTCCTCCCTCCTCATTCCTCCCTCCTCCCCTCCTCACTCCTCCCTCCCCCTTCCTCACTCCCTCCCCCTTCCTCACTCCTCCTCCCCTCCTCACTCCCTCCCCCTCCCCCTCCTCATTCCTCACTCCCTCCCCTCCTCACTCCTCCTCCCCTCCCCCTTCCTCACTCCCTCCTCCCTCCTCCTCCCTCCTCCCCTCCCCCTTCCTCACTCCCTCCTCCCCTCCTCATTCCTCCCTCCCTTCCTCACTCCTTCCTCCCCTCCTCACTCCCTCCTCCCCTCCCCCACTCCCTCCCCCCCTCCTCACTCCCTCCCCCCCCTCACTCCCTCCTCCCCTCCTCACTCCCTCCTCCCCTCCTCACTCCCTCCTCCCCTCCCTCACTCCCTCCCCCCCTCCTCACTCCCTCCCCCTCCTCACTCCCTCCTCCTCTCCTCACTCCCCCCCCCTCCTCCGCCCGCCGTCCTAAGGAGGAATCTTTAATAGATTCAGGAACCTTTTTGCGGCCGAGGCGGAGGCGTTCGATTCGTCTTTAGGGGGCCTGGTGATGTCACTCGGGAGAGAGAGGGAGCGGGGAAGGGAGGCGGACGGGGAGAGAGTGAAGAGGAAGGGAGACAGACGGGGAGGGAGAGTGAGGAGGAAGGGAGACAGACGGGGAGGGAGAGTGAGGAGGAAGGGAGACAGACGGGGAGGGAGAGGGAGGAGGAAGGGAGACAGACGGGGAGGGAGAGTGAGGAGGAAGGGAGACAGACGGGGAGGGAGAGTGAGGAGGAAGGGAGACAGACGGGGAGGGAGGAGTGAGGAGGAAGGGAGACGGACGGGGAGAGAGTGAGGAAGGGAGACAGACAGGGAGGCAGAGGGGAGAGGAAGGGAGACAGAGGGGGAGGGAGAGTGAGGAGGAAGGGAGACAGCCGGGGAGGGAGAGTGAGGAGGAAGGGAGACAGAGGGGGAGGGAGAGTGGAGGAAGGAGACAGACGGGAGGGCAGAGGGAGGAGGAAGGGAGACAGACGGGGAGGAAGGAATTGGGAGAGATTGAAGGAGTGGGGAGAAAGGGAGCGGGAAGGGAGGCGGACGGGGAGAGAGTGAAGAGGAAGGGAGACAGACGGGGAGGGAGAGTGAGGAGGAAGGGAGACAGACGGGGAGGGAGAGTGAGGAGGAAGGGAGACAGACGGGGAGGAAGGAATTGGGAGAGATTGAAGGAGTGGGGAGAAAGGGAGCGGGGGAAGGGAGGCGGACGGGGAGGGAGTGAGGAGGAAGGAGAGAGACTGAAGGGAAGCGAGGGAAGGGAGACAGACGGGGAGAGAGAGTGAAGGGAAGCAGGGGAAGGGAGACAGACGTGGAGAGAGAGGGAGGAGGAAGGGAGACAGACGGGGAGAGAGAGTGAAAGGGAAGTGGGGGAAGGGAGATAGATAGACGGGGAGGAAGGAGTGGCGAGAGGGAGTGAGGAGGAAGGGAGATAGATGGGGAAAGAAAGGAAGCTGGGGAAGGGAGACAGACGCGGAGGAAGGAGTGGGGAGAGAGAGTGAGGAAGAAGAAGATGGACGGGGAGGAAGGAGTGGAGAGAGAGAGTGAGGTGGAAGGTGTGGGGAGAGAAAGTGAAGAGGAAAGGAGATAGACGGGGAGGAAGGAGTCGGGAGAGAGAGTGAGATGGAAGGGAGATAGACGGGGAGTGGGGAGAGAGAGTGAAGAGGAAGGGAGAAGAGGTAGGGAGGGGAGGAAACAATCTAGAAAGAAGGAGAGAGAAGAAGAGGGGAAGGGAGTAGTAGGGAAAGCGTTTGAATGAAATTGGGAAAGGAGGAAGGGAGACGAAAAGAGGTGAAAAGAGATGAGAAAGAAGTTGGAGAAAATGCGGAAAGGAGGAAGAAGGGAGAAAAATGAAGACGAGATAAAGGGCGAGACGGAGGAAGGGCAGGAGGGAGAGAGAAAGGGTATGGGAGTGGAGTTTAGGGGGGGGAGGGAGATATGTAGTCGTATCGAGTAGCATTTCTTGTATAAGCTTAGAAGGCATCCAGAAGCCGTAAGGGTCGGGTGTCTCGAGACCCAGAGCGATACGAGCTGGCAAGGGGGCGTGTCTGGACGGGAGGGGAGGGGAGGTAAGAAGGGGAAGGGAAGAGTGGGGAAGGGAGCAAGGGAGGAAAGAGGGAGTAGGAGGGGAGGGGAAGAAGGAGAGTAGAAGGGGAATGGGAGGGGGAGGGGGAGGAGGGAAGAGAATGGAGCGGGGTAGGATGGAAGGGGGAAGTTGGAGAAGGGAGCTGGGGAATAAAGAAGGGAGATAGAAGGAGAGGGGAAGGGGAACAGGAGGGGAGGAGATGTTGGGGAAGGGAGCAGGGGAGGAGGAGGGAGGGGAAGGGCTAATAGGGGAGAAGGAGGGATGGGTAGAAAAGGAGGGATTTGGGCTGGATGGAAGGAGAGGAGGAGAGAGAGAGAGGGATGGGGGTGAGAAGGGGGCGGGTGCGGGATAAGAGGGAGGGATGAAGGACGAGAGGAAGGGGGGGGGGTGAGAGGTAAAGAGGGTGCCATGTCCATGCGGAGGTGGAATGGAAGAGCATTCGTTATTGCCGAAGATGGGAGGGGATTATCGAATTTGGTGATGGAGAAGTGGTGTTGGCGCCGCTGTTTTTGCTTTTGTTGCTGCTCTCTCTCTCTCTCTCTTTCTCTCTCTCTATTTATCTGTCTATGTATGTCTCTCTCTTTCTCTCTCTTTCTCTCTCTTTCTCTCTCTCTCTCTCTCTCTCTCTCTCTCTCTCTCTCTCTCTCTCTCTCTCTCTCTCTCTCTCTCTCTCTATCATCATTATCATCATCATTGTTGTTCTTGCCCTTGTTCGCGGTGGTGTTGCTATTATTAGGCCTACTAGAGGTGCTCTCTCCTCTTGTCACTTCCTCCTTCCATCTTCTGCTCCCGCCTTCTTTCTCTCCCTCTTCCTTTTCCTTCTCTTCCTCTTCCCCTTCCTCCTTTTCCTCTTCCTCTTCCTCCTCTTCCTTGTCTTCCTCTTCCTCCTATTCCTCTTTCTCCTCCTCCTCCTCCTCCTCCCAAGGGTCGGGCAGGCTCGCCGTCAGCCTCCCTGCGGCGGTTGCGTAAATGATCGGTTGCAGGGCGGTTGCAGGGCGGGCATCCCATGGGGCGCCGGCTTTCTGGGAGGCTTTCTGGGAGGCTTTCTGGGATCCCCCTTTCTCCTCCTCCCTGTCATGCATGGACGCGCCCTTACCAAGATCTCCCTTCTTTCGTGCATGGAGACAACTGACACCCCCATCAAGATCTCCCTTCTTTCATGCATGGAGACAACCCCCCTATTAAGATCTCCTTTCATGCATGGAGACAACCCCCCCTTCAAGATCTTTCTTCTTTCATGCATGGAATCAACCGGTCACCCCCCCCCCCCACAACAAGATTTCCCTTCTTTCATGCACGGAAACCCCCGCCCCCTCATTTATGCGTAAATACGTCCATCTCCTCCTGTTCTCCTGCTTTGATGTATGCCCCCCCCCACCCTCCACCTTTCATGCATGGAACCTCCTCCCCCCCCCACCAGGCAGCCTAAGTAGCCCCCAGAGACTACCGCGTTGGCATTCCTGGGCATAAGCCTTCACTTCGGCTTCTGAGATCTGGGCATTTCTTCCCCTGCCCAGCAGCTCTCGCGCGAATCTCAGTGTCTTTCGTGTTTTTCAAGAGATATTTTTACCAGCCCTTTAGGTGGTAGTAGAAATAAGTAAATAGAAATCGTGGTCTTGATTTTGTTGTAATCACCTTTGTGGGTATTTTTTTATTGTTTTATTTTGCTCAACTTATCGGTATGTGCTTGGATCTGGAACATCCATACCCACACCCATAGCCAAACCCTTACCCAAACCCACACCCATACCCATACCCATACCCATACCCATACCCAAACCTATTCCCACACCCATATTGACACCCAAACCTATACCCACACCCATACCCACACCTATACCCATACCTACACCCTTACCCACACCATAGACACACACACATACACCCACCCACACCCATACACACATCCACACCCATACCCAAACCCATACCCACACCCACACGCGCACACGCATCCCAACGTCCACACACATGCCAAGTGGCTTGATTGCCGCGTCGATCGTGTACAGCTCGACCGTCGACTCACGCCCGCGATGGGTGTTCCTGGTTGGCAATGATGCTGTCACGTAATCTCTCTCTCTCTCTCTCTCTCTCTCTCTCTCTCTCTCTCTCTCTCTCTCTCTCTCTCTCTCTCTCTCTCTCTCTCTCTCTCTCTCTCTCTCTCTCTCTCTCTCTCTCTCTCTCTCTCCTCTCTTTCTTTCTTTCTCTCTTTATCCTCTCTCTCTCTCTATCTCTTTATATGTCTCTCTTTATCTCTCTCTCTCTCTCTCTCTCTCTCTCTCTCTCTCTCTCTCTCTCTCTCTCTCTCTCTCTCTCTCTCTCTCTCTCTCTCTCTCTCTCTCTCTCTCTTCTCTCTCTCTCTCTCTCTCTCTCTCTCTCTCTCTCTCTCTCTCTCTCTCTGTCTCTCTCTCTCTCTCTCTCTCTCTCTCTCTCTCTCTCTCTCTCTCTCTCTCTCTCTCTCTCTCTCTCTCTCTCTCTCTCTCTCTCTCTCTCTCTCTCTCTCTCTCTCTCTCTCTCTCTCTCTCTCTCTCTCTCTCTCTCTCTCTCTCTCTCTCTCTCTCTCTCTCTCTCTCTCTCTCTCTCTCTCTCTCTCTCTCTCTCTCTCTCTCTCTCTCTCTCTCTCTCTCTCTCTCTCTCTCTCTCTCTCTCTCTCTCTCTCTCTCTCTCTCTCTCTCTCTCTCTCTCTCTCTCTCTCTCTCTCTCTCTCTCTCTCCCGCTCTCTCTCTCTCTCTCTCTCTCCCTCTCTGTGACGTAATCGGGGAGGAATGCACTATTGTCCGATCGCATTACCGCCTTATTAGGATTTTTTTGCAATTGCACACCATGGCCCAATCCCCTTCGTGTTGCGTGTCAACCGTTTTTTTATTGCATTTTTTAATGTTTCCCTTTTTTATCGATTTTTTTTCTCTTCGTATGAGTACAGTTTAGTCTTGTTTATGCATCTGGTGTCAGTGACTTTAATACAATAAATACAATAAATTTAATACAATACGGGGTTAAGATATTATCAGATATGAATTAAGAAGCAAATTAGAGGAAAGTGAGAAGGATATTCGCGAAGATTGAAGTGAAAAATACTGCATTGATAATGGTATAGGTGAAATAGGAGACAAATTAGGATGATGATACTAATGCGTATGATAATGTAAATGATTATGGTGAACAATTTTATGGCTGTCGTGTTTGCAAAGGGAAGGTAAATATTTGTGAAGGTACTGGGTAATTTTAGTAATTATAGTGGTCTTATTGGGATTATAGATAGCAGTGTTCATACTGGCACAGTTAGAGAAAGAAAAATAAGTCAAATATGTGCAATTTAAATGGATTTCACCAAAGAAAATAGATGTAAAACAGATGATTAACAGAAGCACGCCCCACGCACACAAGCACACGCCTGCAACAAGAGTCCTGTGTCGCAGCAGAACAGCAAGCATTTTTTCCCTCACGTGACACGAGTAAGTTAAGGGCCGCCGGCAAATCACACACGCCGATGCGCCTCAGTGCCCGCCCTCCAGCCGGAAAGGGAGAAATGAAGTTAATATTCCGGCTAAGGTGGGCGGCGGGGATGGTGGGGGCTGGTGTGGGGCTGGTGGGGGCGAGTACACGGCAAGCGCTGTCTGCCCCCTCTGGAGTGTGAGAGAGGGAGGAGGTAGGGAGGGAGGGTGTGAGGGAGGGAGGAGGGATGTGAGGGTGGCAGGATGGAGGGAGGACGGGTAGAAGGAGGGAGGGAGGGAGGAGGAGAGAGAGGCAGGTAGAAGGAGGAGGGAGGAGGGAGGGCAGGTAGGGAGTGAGGAGAGGGCAGAGAGGAGGAGGGAGGGCGGGTAGAAGGAGATAGGAGGGAGGGAGGTAGCGGTAGAAGGAGAGAAGGGGATGGTAGAGATATAGGGAGGAAAGGAGGGGGTAAGTAAGAGAGAGGGCATAAGGGGCGGACGGGAGGCGGGAGGGATGGTGTGAGGGATGGCGCCTGGTTGGTGCCAGGTGGGATGGGGACGTGCGAAGGCGCTGGAGACGCTGAGATACTGACGGCAATGGTGGTGGTAGAATTCTGAAGGCGATGGGGCTGCGGGGACGGTGATGGCGGAGGGGAAGTTATGATGTGTTTGTGATGGAGCCGCAGAGAGCCATGAAGAGTTCAGGGTGCTGAATGCCCTTTTATGGCCCTGCAGAGCCACCGGCAGCGTCGTATATGCTGCCATATAATCAGTGGCGATACGGGCACTTACTATCATGGCACAATGCATTCATGAGCGCCCCCCCCCCCGCTGCTGGCACAAGGGCACAGCAGGCGACCCTCGATGATGTGGCACTGTGCGGGAACCGTGGGACAGCAGCACATACAGCGGAGGGCGGCGTGTGGCACTGCACAAATCCCGACAAAATCTGAGTGCCGGCTGTTCTTCCTGACTACAGGGGAGCTTTAATTGTTTTGAATTATTGATCAAGCTCTTCGGATTTCCCGAATTAACACGGGACGGGTTACGTGGCCGAGGCAGGTGTGGGTCCGTTAGGGGGATAGGTGTTGTGTGTGTGTGTATCTTTGTGTGTGTGTGTGTGTGTGTGTGTGTGTGTGTGTGTGTGTGTGTGTGTGTGTGTGTGTGTGCATGTATGGGTGTGTGTGTGTCTGTATCTGTGTGTGTTTGTATGTATGTGTGTGTGTGTATGTGTGCGTATGCATATATGTATATGGCATTTTAGCTTTAGGTGATAACGTATGATTTTGTCAAAGTGAATTTCTGGCACCATGCTGCAATATCATGGACAATGCGTTACTGTTTTATCTGAAAATTATATTTCGAATTGAATTAAAAAGTAATCAGAATGCCCACACTCCCTCCCACCTCCTTTCTCTATCGGTATATATATGTATATATATATATATATATATGTATATATATATATATATATATATATATATATATATATATATATATATATATATATATATATATATATACATATATATATATATATATATATATATATATATATATATATATATATATGTGTGTGTGTGTGTGTGTGTGTGTGTGTGTGTGTGTGTGTGTGTGTGTGTGTGTGTGTGTGTTTATTTATTTGTTTATTTATATATTCATTTCTTTATATGGTTATTCATCAGCCCATCTATCTGCAAATCTGTGTATCTATCTATCTATCTATCTCCGTTTATCTGTCTGTCTTTCCCTCTCTTTCTCTCTACCGCTCTTTTCCTCCTGTCAATTTTTTTTATCTATCTGTTTACCATTCTGTCTATCTATCTATCTATTTCTAGCTTCATCTCTATCTGCTCTTATCCTTCCTATCTTCTGGTCTCTCTTCCTTCTTGCCTTCTTGCCTTCTTGCCTCTCCTCCTCCTCCACTCAGACACACATGCTTATTGCCTTTGATGTTTTCTTTTCCTTTTTAATGTCAAAAGACTTCCAAAAAAAAAGAAGAAAAAAGTATCAGTCGACGGCAAATAGACCATCCGCATTTTTGTGTTGTTTCATAAGGAGCGTTTAATTACATAAAAAATAGGTAAAGAGAGTTTTCATTATATGTTTTTTTTTCATCATCTTTTTTTTTTTTTTTTTTTTTTCATCATGTTGAGAGTGCGTGCGGGCGACGGGACGAGCCTGCAGCTTGGGGTCGTGCACGGTGCGGCACGTGAGACCCGTGCGTGCGGGCGACGGGACGAGCCTGCAGCTTGGGGTCGTGCACGGTGCGGCACGTGAGACCCGCCGCCTTTGTTGGTGCGGATTCTATTGATTAGCGTCGTCCGTGCGCACGCCCTTACGTACACGTGTGCACGGATTGATGCGGGAAAGGTGCGTACACGTGTGCACGGATTGATGCGGGAAAAGTTGGCCCCGTTGGCTGCGTTGATGCTCTTGGCGCGCGTGTGTATCTGCGTGTCTTTGTGTACGCACGAGGAAGGCCTGTGTAAGTATTTATGTAAGTATTCAGTAAGTATTTATTTGGGTCTTGGCGCACGACGGACGGGCGCGCGTGTGATCTTGGTGCTCCCGGAATGGAGGAGTCGATGTCTCGGTCGAGAGTGTCTGCCGAAGGTGGTTGGAAGGCGCCCGTGGAAGGCGGTGTCCGTGTTCAAGCGGTGTCCGTGTTCAAGCGGTGTCCGTGTTCCCGCAGGTTTATGAGCAGCGCCTGTTGGATGGACGCGGGTGGATGACGTTTCTCTGATGTGTCAGCTATCAGCACTTTACGGCAGGCTGACTGTCTGACGGCATTCGAAGCTTAATGATGCCAAGAGGCTGCGACTGATGGGTTTCTAGAGCAGTACAGGCAGCAGGCTAGCAGGCCGTGCATTACACCTGTCTGGGACGTCTGTCTGGGACGCCTGTCTGGGACGCCTGTCTGGGACGTCTGTCTGGGACGTCTGTCTGGGACGCAGGTCTATGACGCCTGTCTGGGACGCAGGTCTGGGACGCCTGTCTTGGAACGCCGGTCTGTGACGCCTGTCTGGGACGCCTGTCAGGGACGCCTATCTGTGACGCCTGTCTGGGACGCCTATATGTGACGCCTGTCTGTGACGGCTGTTCACGAGAGGCGGGGCGGTGACACAGGCCAGGGGAGGGGCGTGGGCGGCCTGTGAGAGCGGCGTGTGGAGGCTATTGACAGGCCGGCGCTGATGAGGACGATTCTTGTAAGAACTTCGTAGAGGATCCCCGGCTGTCGAGGGGGGCGGGATGGGGGGGTGGGGGCGGGGGCGTTGAGAGAAAGAAAGGTAGCCGTTATGATGAAGGGGGGGAGGAGGAGGGGGAGGGGGAGGGACGGGGAGAGGCACAGAAAAGAACGGAGGAAATGGAATGGGGATATGGTGTACACTATATATATATGTGTGTGTGTGTGTGTGTGTGTGTATTTATTTATTTATTCAAACACACATACATAAACATAGATGTACATGCACATACACATACACATACATGTACATACACATAAACATACACACACACATACATGCATACAATCATACATACATACATGTATACAATCATACATTCATACATACATATATACACGCACATATACAGTATACACATATTAACACACACACACACACACACACACACACACACACACACACACACACACACACACACACACACACACACACACACACACACACACACACACACACACACACACACACGCACGCACGCACGCACGCACGCACGCACGCACGCACGCACACATATATTTGCGTGTGTCTGCATGTCTGCTTCTACAAACATGTGACTGAAGTAAGGAACGGGCGGCAGGCACACCGTCAGGAGAGCGAGGTCAGGTCGGAGTTGGCTTCGTCAGAATTTCCCCGACTGACGGATGTGGAGGGGGCTATCTATGTGTGTGTGTTTGTTTGTTTGTGTGTGTGTGTGTGTGTGTGTGTGTGTGTGTGTGTGTGTGTGTTTGTTTGTGTGTGTGTGTGTGTGTGTGTGTGTGTGTGTGTGTGTGTTTATTGTATATGTGCGTGTATATAGGTATGTATGTATGTATGATTGTATGCATGTATGTGGTTGTTGTGTCGGATGCCCTATGCCGTGGGCGTTTGGCGTGGCGGGCGTGGCATGGTCATGGGCGCCCCAGTCGTGCGTCTTGACCTCGCTGGAGATACTAAGGGGGTTGAGGGAGGGTGGGGGAGGGGGGAGCTGTGGCACGAGGGAGAGTGCCCGTCGAGCGGTGCCAGAGGAGGCGCAGGATCCGGCGAGGCTGCGGCCGTGGCGAGGTAGGACATTCCTGGCATCTCCCTGGCAACGGGATCCCCCTCTCCTCTCCCTCTCGCTTCCCACTCTCCCTTTCTCCCTTGTATTTTCCTCCTTCCCTCCCGCCTCCTGCTCTTCCTTTCTGGCTCCTTCTCTTCCTTTCTGTCTCCTTCTCTTCCTTTCTGGCTCCTTCTTTCCCTTCCTGTCTCCTTCTCTTCCTTTCTGTCTTCTTCTCTTCCTTTCTGTCTCCTTCTCTTCCTTTCTGTCTTCTCTTCCTTTCTGTCCCCTTCTCTTCCTTTCTGTCTCCTTCTCTTCCTTTCTGTCTCCTTCTCTTCCTTTCTGTCTCCTTCTCTTCCTTTCTGTCTCCTTCTCTTCCTTTCTGTCTCCTTCTCTTCCTTTCTGTCTCCTTCTCTTCCTTTCTGTCTCCTTCTCTTCCTTTCTGTCTCCTTCTCTTCCTTCCCGCCTCCTTCTTTCCTTTCCTGTCTCCTTCTTTCCCTTCTTGTCTCCTTCTTTCCCTTCCCGCCTCCTCTTCCTTCTCTTCCCCTCCTTCCCGCCTCCTTCTCTTCCTTTCTGTCTCCTTCTTCCCCTTCCTGTCTCCTTCTTCCCCTTCCTGTCTCCTTCTTTCCCTTCCCGCCTCCTCCTCTTCCTTTCTGTCTCCTTCTCTTCCTTTCCGCCTCCTTCTCGTCCTTCCCGCCTCCTTCCCTTCCTCTCGCTTCCCCTCTTTTCACTTCTCGTTTCTCTTCTGGGGTCTGCTCCCTTTTGACTCCCTCGCCCTCCCACCGCCCACTCGGCTCCCTCGCTTCACGCCCGCGACGCCTCCCTCCCTCTCGCCTCTCCGCTTCTCCCTTCTTGTTCTTGCTTCGCTTGCCTTCTTTCTTCTGCTGTTTTCCTCGTAATCTTCGAAAGTAATTGACCTGTGCACGCGCGAGCTCTCACTCACTCACTCACTCACTCACTCACTCACTCACTCACTCACTCACTCACTTGATCAATTAATTACTCAATTGCTCACTCACTTATTCACTTGCTATGTATATATATCTACCTATCTATCTATATAGATAGATAGATAGAGAGAGAGATATAGATATAGGTGTGTGTGTGTGTGTGTGTGTGTGTGTGTGTGTGTGTGTGTGTGTGTGTGTGTGTGTGTGTGTGTGTGTGTGTGTGTGTCTGTGAGAGAGAGAGCGAGAGCGAGAGCGAGAGCGAGAGCGAGAGCGAGAGCGAGAGCGAGAGCGAGAGCGAGAGCGAGAGCGAGAGCGAGAGCGAGAGCGAGAGCGAGAGCGAGAGCGAGAGAGAGAGAGAGAGAGAGAGAGAGAGAGAGAGAGAGAGAGAGAGAGAGAGAGAGAGAGCAAAGGAGAGAGAGAGAGAGAGAGTTTGACAGTTAGATAATGTGTATGTATTCATTTATATATTCTAAACTGAACGAGCGGAGAGGAAGGGGAAGCGAAACCCACCATTCTGTCCTTCGGCGTTAAAGCAGCCCAAAGTCTCGTGCTTTCTTCGCGGCCTTTTCTCCGTCTATCGACCCCCCTCCCCCTCCCCACCCCCCACCCCTTCCCCTCGCCCCCCCCACGCCAGATGAGGGCTGCATGGCCGACCAACACATACGACAAAACCGCTAATACCAGCCAGCGCCATACCACCAGAATGTGGTATCGCGGCAACGCTCCTCCACCTCCATCCCTAACTCCCCCCCCCCCTCCTCCCCCCTCTCACCCCCCCTTTCCCCCTTTCCCCTCTCACCCCGGTCCCCCCCGCGCGCTCCCGTTGCCATGGCGACCCTCATCGTGCCATCACGCAGGTTTATGATAAACATTTTATCGTCAATTACCTGGTGATTGTTAAGTTGTCTCGGTGATTAGAGGCATCGCTCCCCTCCTTCCCCCCGGGGTGGGTTTAGTCTTTAATTACGGGGGGATGTAGGTTATCGGGGGAGAGATTGGGGGGGAGGGGGGGAGGGAGGAGGGAGGAGGGGTTGCAGGTCACGGTAGATGGTGAGCTTTAGGGGGGAGGTCGGGGGAGGGAGGAGGAAGGAGGACGGAGGGGGAGGAGGAAGAGAAGGGGGAGGGGTTGCAGGGAGGAGGGGAGGAAAGATTTGGGGGGAGGGGGGAGGGGAGAAAGGGGAGGGGTTGCAGGTCACGGTAGATGGTGAGCTGTTAGGGGGGGGTCGGGAGAGGAAGAGGGAGGAGGAGGGATGGTGGGGGTTTCAGGTCATGGTAGATGGTGAGCTTTAGGGGGGGGGGGAGTCGGGAGAGGGAGGAGGGAGAGGATAGTGACGAAGGGATAGCGAGGTGGTGGCTTCGTCGTCGCGAGTTGCACGTCGTTCGCTCGTCCGCTCGGCCGCCGGATCGAACTTCATTGAAACGTTCTCGCGGTCGTTCCTCCGGCCGGGGTGGCTGCAGGGGCGCGGGGAGAGCCGCCGAAGGTACAGAGCGGCTTGAGGGCGAGGACTCCTCATCCCGCAGGAGGATCCCGATGTCGAAACGGATCGGAATCTACCAAAGGATCTGCGAAGGAACACACACACGAGGGGTGCGGTCTCAGAACCCCCCTCCCCATCTCCCCCCCTCCTCCTCCTCCCTCTCATCTTCTTCTTCTCCATTAGCTCCTTTCTCTTATTCTCGTTTCCCCCTTCTCCTTCCTCCCTCCCTCATCTTCTCCATCCCCTCCTTTCTCTCGCCCCCCCTCCCTTTTCATCTCCATTACCTTCTTTCTCTTATTCTCGTTTCCCCCTTCTCCTTTCCTCCCTCCCTCATCTCCTTCTCTCCCTCATCATCTTCTTCTCCATCCACTCCTTTCTCTCGTCCACCCCCATCCTCCTTATCTCCATTACCTCCTTTCTCTTATTCTCGTTTCCTCCTCCGCCTCCTCCTCCTCCCTCTCATCTCTTATTCCCGTTTCCCCCTCCCACCCCCTCTTCTCCCGCTCCGTCTCCTCCCCCATCTCCTTCTCCTCCTCCATCCCCTCCTTTCTCTTATTCTCCCCCCCCCACCCTTCTCCCCGCCCCGCCTCCTCCCCCATCTCCTTCTCCTCCTCCATGCCCTCTTTTCTCTAATTCCCGTTCCCCCTCCTACCCCCTCTTCTCCCCCTCTCTCCTCCTCCCCCCATCATCTCCTTCCCCTCCTTTCTCTTATCCTCCCCCCCCCACTCTTCTCCCCGCTCCGTCTCCTCCCCCATCTCCTTCTCCTCCTCCATCCCCTCCTTTCTCTTATTCCCGTGTCCCCCTCTCCCCTCTTCTCCCCGCTCCGTCTCCTCCTCCATCCCCTCCTTTCTCTTATTCCCGTGTCCCCCTCTCCCCTCTTCTCCCCGCTCCGTCTCCCTCGAGGCTCCCTGAGGAGGCGGCGAGGGAGGCCGCGAAGAAGCCCTCCTGCAGCCTGACGGGGGCTCCGATATCGGGGAAGTCACTCGGAATCGATAAAAAAGTTTATGCTCCTCCTGCCCTTGCTCTTCTTCCTTGCCCTCTTCATTTCTCTCTCTTCTTCTTCTTCTTCGCATTCTTCGTATTTGTTTCCATCTCTTCCTCTGTCTCTTTTCATCCTCGTCCTCGTCCTCTTCCTTCTTCATTTTCTTTTTCTTTCTTCTTCTCCTTCTGCTTCTCCCTCCTCCTCTTCTTCTTCTTCTTCCTTCTCCTGTTCCTCTTCCGCTTCTTCCTCCTCCTCCTCCTCTTTTTCTTCTTCCTTCTCCTGTTCCTCTTCCGCTTCTTCCTCCTCCTCCTCCTCCTCCTCTTCCTCCTCCTCCCCCCCATCCCCTCCTCCTCCCCCCCCCGCTCCTATTCCCCCTCCTTTTCCTTCTCTTCCTCTACCTTCTTTCTCCGTTTCGCCATTAGGATCTGTATTCCCTCATGAATACTCCTCATAATACATATTTACTCCGCTGTGAATTTTTTTTTTTTTTTTATATCTCTTTCGAAGCATTTCCATAACTTTATGTTTAGAGAAAGTTGCCGTCTTTCTCTCCCATTTCATTTATTTTACGAATCATTTCACTATTTTTTCCCTTTATATATATATATATATATATATATATATATATATATATATATAT
>NC_091587.1:1965162-1972662 GCF_042767895.1 Penaeus vannamei | reverse complement strand
GCTTCTCCGTCTTCTCCTCCATGACGTAACTTATTTATTTATTTATTTATTTATTTATTGTCCTCTTCTGCTGCTGCTTCTCCGTCTTCTCCTCCTTGACGTAACTTACTTATTTATTTATTTATTGTCCTCTTCTGCTGCTGCTTCTCCGTCTTCTCCTCCATGACGTAACTTATTTATTTATTTATTTATTTATTGTCCTCTTCTGCTGCTGCTTCTCCGTCTTCTCCTCCATGACGTAACTTATTTATTTATTTATTTATTTATTTATTGTCCTCTTCTGCTGCTGCTTCTCCGTCTTCTCCTCCTTGACGTAACTTACTTATTTATTTATTTATTTATTGTCCTCTTCTGCTGCTGCTTCTCCGTCTTCTCCTCCTTGACGTAACTTACTTATTTATTTATTTATTTATTGTCCTTTTTCTGCTGCTGCTTCTCCGTCTTCTCCTCCATGACGTAACTTATTTATTTATTTATTTATTTATTGTCCTCTTCTGCTGCTGCTTCTCCGTCTTCTCCTCCATGACGTAACTTATTTATTTATTTATTTATTGTCCTCTTCTGCTGCTGCTTCTCCGTCTTCTCCTCCATGACGTAACTTATTTATTTATTTATTTATTGTCCTCTTCTGCTGCTGCTTCTCCGTCTTCTCCTCCATGACGTAACTTATTTATTTATTTATTTATTGTCCTCTTCTGCTGCTGCTTCTCCGTCTTCTCCTCCATGACGTAACTTATTTATTTATTTATTTATTGTCCTCTTCTGCTGCTGCTTCTCCGTCTTCTCCTCCATGACGTAACTTACTTATTTATTTATTTATTGTCCTCTTCTGCTGCTGCTTCTCCGTCTTCTCCTCCATGACGTAACTTACTTATTTATTTATTTATTGTCCTCTTCTGCTGCTGCTTCTCCGTCTTCTCCTCCATGACGTAACTTACTTATTTATTTATTTATTTATTGTTCTCTTCTGCTGCTGCTTCTCAGTCTTCTCTTCCATGACGTAACTTACTTATTTATTTATTTATTTATTGTTCTCTTCTGCTGCTGCTTCTCAGTCTTCTCTTCCATGACGTAACTTACTTATTTATTTATTTATTTATTGTTCTCTTCTGCTGCTGCTTCTCCGTCTTCTCCTCCATGACGTAACTTACTTATTTATTTATTTATTTATTGTTCTCTTCTGCTGCTGCTTCTCAGTCTTCTCTTCCATGACGTAACTTATTTATTTATTTATTTATTTATTGTTCTCTTCTGCTGCTGCTTCTCAGTCTTCTCTTCCATGACGTAACTTACTTATTTATTTATTTATTTATTGTTCTCTTCTGCTGCTGCTTCTCAGTCTTCTCTTCCATGACGTAACTTACTTATTTATTTATTTATTTATTGTTCTCTTCTGCTGCTGCTTCTCAGTCTTCTCTTCCATGACGTAACTTACTTATTTATTTATTTATTTATTGTTCTCTTCTGCTGCTGCTTCTCAGTCTTCTCTTCCATGACGTAACTTACTTATTTATTTATTTATTTATTGTTCTCTTCTGCTGCTGCTTCTCCGTCTTCTCTTCCATGACGTAACTTACTTATTTATTTATTTATTGTTCTCTTCTGCTGCTGCTTCTCAGTCTTCTCTTCCATGACGTAACTCTTGATATATTCTCGTCGTCTTTAATATCGTGATTTGTAGATTTGTTTTTTTATTATTTTTGTCATTATTATCATTGTTGTTGTTATTATTATTGTTGTTGTTGGTGTTGTTATTGTTATTATTGTTATTATTGTTGTTATTATTATTATCATCATCATCTTCATAACCATCCTTATTATTTTTATTATTCTTTATTTATTATTTTTTAAAGAATTGTATGTTTGCATCATCATCATTATTATTTTTATTTTTTAAAATTTATTATTGTTATTGTTATTGTTATTTTTTTCAAGAATTGTATGTTTGTTGGTTCCGGCAGCGCTGGATGCCTGGCCGTGGCGACGCTGATGACAGGGCTCGGTTTCCGATCCAGCGGCGCCCGCACGGAAGGCCTGTCGTCGCTGGGCGGCACGTGGGGCGCCGTGTGGGTGGGTGGTGCGGGCGGACTGCGGTGTGGGGATGGTATACCTTTTCTGATGGTTATTTCCGTCGTCGTTTCTATGATTATCGCTGTCGTCGTTGTCGTCTGCAGAACTTTAATCATCATCGTTATTTCGTCGTCGTCATCATTATCACCGACATCATTATCGTCGTCAATATCCTTATCACCACCGTTATCATCAGCATCTACTGTCATCATTATCATTATTACCACCATCGTTATCATTATCAAAATTACCACCGCCACCTCCACCTCCACTTCCACCTCCACCTCCACCCCACCCCCACCTCCACCTCCTCCACCTCCTCCACCTCCTCCTCCTCCTCCTCCTCCTCCTCCTCCTCCTCCTCCTCCTCCTCCTCCTCCTCCTCCTCCTCCTCCTCCTCCTCCCCTTCCACCTCCTCCTCCTCGTCATCGTCATCGTCATCCGTGGGCGGCGACGAGGAGGCGAGGAAGGGGCGGGAGACGTGCGGCTGCGGCTGAGGGCGTCATTAAAGTTGTGTAATGAGTTTTCTGGCTCGTGTGGCAAATGTGGTAAATATCCTTCGTCGGGGGTGGGAGGGGGAGGGAGAGGTGGGAGAGGGGAGGAATAGGGGAGGGAGAGGGAGAAAAGGAAAAGGAGAAGAAATAAAAGGAAAAAGAAAACAAAAGGAAAAGGAAAGGAAATGGAAAAGGAAAAGGACAAAAAAGAAAAGAAAATGAAAAAGAAAAGAAAAAAGGAAAGCGAAAAGGAACAAGACAAAAAAGAAAAGAAAAGAAAAATAGATAAAGAAAGAAAAGGAAGAGGGAGAGAAAGAGGGAGGGAAAGAGGGAAAGAGGGAAAGAGAGAAAGAGGGAAAGAGAGAAAGAGGGAAAGAGAAAAAGAGAGAGAGAGAGAGAGAAAGAGAGAGAGAGAGACAGAGAAAGAAAGACAAATAAACATGTGTGCGTACGCCTGTGTCTTCGAGAGAACATTCTCTTGTCTCCCTCCAACCCCCACCCCCACCCACCCCCGGCTCTGCACTTCCCCCATCCTGCCCGTAATTGATTCGGTCTCGTGTATATTTTCAACGTCTTTCGCGTGCGTTCCTCCTCCCTCCCTCCCTCCCTCCCTCGCGTGGCGTCCGTTCGAGCGCGTGCGGGGCACCGTTGAGGTAGGGGGACTTGGCGCTTTGCAGTTTTTTGGGGGGGAAAGAAGGGGTTGGGGGAAGGAGGGGGGAGGGGGAAGGGGGAGGAGGGAGGGGGGAGGGGGAGGGGAGGGGGAAGGGGAGGGGGAGGGGAGGAGGAGGTTGGGGAAGGGGTTGAAAGGGGAGGGGGTTGTGGGGGGTTGGTTGGGGGAGGGGAGGGGTTTGAGGGAGGGGATTGGGGTAGGGAATGGGGGTGGTCGGTGTCAGCAGACAAGCGTGAGACAAACATCACGTGAGAGAGAGTGACTGAGTGGGGCATCCGCAGTGAAGAGTAAAACAGCAGTGCATGGACATGCACGCGCGCACACACACAGACACACTCACTTAAAAACACACACATAAACACACACACACACACACACACACACACACACACTCACTCACTCACTCACTCACTCACTCACTCACTCACTCACTCACTCACACACACACACACACACACACACACACACACACACACACACACACACACACACACACACACACACACACACACACGCTCACTCCCTCACACACATGCACTAACGCACACATAAACATAGTACACTAGGCGTGAGCTCATGAGCGTGAGGCACCGAGCAGAAGAGGGAGAGTGTATCTGCGTGTGTGCGTATGTGCGTTCGTGCGTGTGTGCGTGCGTCTCCCCGTAAGGCGAGAAGGCTAAGGGGCTCGCCAGTGCCAATCCACTGTAGCCGCTGCCATGCCACCCAACTCAGAGGCAACGTGGGCGTAGGGAGGGAGTTTGGGTGGGCGTCAGGCGGAGGGGCGGGCGTAGAGTAGAGGGTGGGCGTCAGGCGGAGGGTGGGCGTCAGGAGGAGGGTGGGCGTAGGGCAGAGGGTGGAGGGGTGGGCGTCAGGAGGAGGGTGGGCGCCAGGCGGAGGCAGCTTGGGTGGGAATCAGGCGGAGGGTGGGTGTAGGGCAGAGGGTGGGCGTCAGGCGGAGGGGTGGGCGTCAGGAGGATGAGAGGGCGTAGGGTAGAGGGTGGGCACAGGGCGTAGGGGTGGGCGTCAGGGGGAGGGGTGGGCGTCAGGCGTAGGGGTGGGCGTGAATGAATCCAGGATGAAGAGGCTGTCTCGGGTGGATTACTCTCGCCTTGTACGACAGGTGTTGGCATGACTTTCGCACTCCATTGCCGTGGGAAAAACAGCAAATGGGTGACGCAGTGGCGCCGGGGGAGGAGGGAGGGAAGGGGGGGTGAGGGGGAGAAGGGAAACCGGCGTGAAGGTCGCGCGCCTCTAACGAGCGTGGCGACTGCAGCGTGGCGGCGTGAAGAGGCAGGGGCGTGGGTCGAGGGAGGAGGCAGGGGCGCGGGCGGAGGGACGGGCGGCGTGAGGAGGCAGGGGCGCGGGCGGCGTGGGAGGCAGGGGCGGCGGAGTGTGAGGAGGTGGCAGGGGCGCGGGCGGCGTGAGGAGGCAGGGGCGCGGGCGGAGGGACGGGCGGCGTGGGGAGGCAGGGGCGCGGGCGGAGGGACGGGCGGCGTGGGGAGGCAGGGGCGCGGGCGGAGGGACGGGCGGCATGGGGAGGCAGGGGCGCGGGCGGAGGGATGGGCGGCGTGGGGGCAGGGGCGCGGGCAGAGGGACGGGCGGCGTGGGGAGGCAGGGGGCGCGGGCGGAGGGATGGGCGGCGTGGGAGGCAGGGGCGCGGGCGGAGGGACGGGCGACGTGGGGAGGCAGGGGCGCGGGCAGAGGGACGGGCGGCGTGGGGAGGCAGGGGCGCGGGCAGAGGGACGGGCGGCGTGGGGAGGCAGGGGGCGCGGGCAGAGGGACGGGCGGCGTGGGGAGGCAGGGGCGCGGGCGGAGGGATGGGCGGCGTGGGGAGGCAGGGGCGCGGGCGGAGGGATGGGCGGCGATGGGGAGGCAGGGGCGCGGGCAGAGGGACGGGCGGCGTGGGGAGGCAGGGGCGCGGGCGGAGGGATGGGCGGCGTGGGGAGGCAGGGGCGCGGGCGGAGGGACGGGCGGCGTGGGGAGGCAGGGGCGCGGGCGGAGGGACGGGCGGCGTGGGGAGGCAGGGGCGCGGGGAGCCAGGGACGCGGGCGGAGGGACGGGCGGCGTGAGGAGGCAGGGGCGCGGGCGTGGAGGATGGCGGTGGCGGGCAAGCGGGCAGGACGGGGCTGAGTTATGGCGGCGCGGACGGCGAGATTTACGGGTCCTCAGACGGCGATCCCGGGACGAACGGACTCGGCCAGCTGACTCCGCGCCCTTCAGGATCCGGGACCTCGACGCCGCGCTCGCCTTCGGAGGGAGGGAGGGGCCGGCGCTCGGCGGAGCTGACGCCTCCATCGCCGTCGCCATCATCAATCGCCAACAGTAGCTCAAACGCCGCCAACACAACCGCTTCCACTACAACAGTAACGGCAACAACAGCAAACTGTCGCAACCATCACCAGCCCGGCAACAGCTCTCTCTCTTCTCTCTGTCTGTCTGTCTGTCTCTGTCTGTCTGTCTGTCTCTGTCTGTCTGTCTCTCTCTGTCTCGGGCTCTCTCTCTCTCTCTGTCTCTCTGTCTCTCTCTCTCTCTCTCTCTCTCTCTCTCTCTCTCTCTCTCTCTCTCTCTCTCTCTCTCTCTCTCTCTCTCTCTCTCTCTCTCTCTCTCTCTCTCTCTCTCTCTCTCTCTCACCACCCCAGCAACAGCCATAAGCACCACCACCCACACCCACCACCACCATATCAACAACCACGCACAACCAGCCACAACCACCAACAGCAGCACCTGCCCCCAGCGGTCCTGCTCGTAGCTGCTTACGGAATCTGCTTGTGGGGGGGGGGACGAACCCTCCTCTCGCTTCTTTTTTTTTTTTTTTTTTTTTTTGATAATGGTCGAGCTGTTGTTCATTACTCTACGTGTGATATCATCTAAATGTTGATTGCTTGAAGGAGTATAACCGTGAAAATGATACAGGAGATTGTGTTTGCATAATTTAATTTTTTGATTTTTTCTCGAGATAAGAACATGAATTATTTTCTGATATTCTTTTCTCTCTGCAAAATCAGAGCGGAATTGTGTTCAACGGCAAAGATGGAAAGATAAGATTGGGCAAGAAGAGAAAGAGAAAGAGGGAGAAGGAGGAAGGAAGGAAGATTGAAATAGTGTATAATCATTTTTATTGAATTCAATTTAGATGTCACGGGATTCTTCTGCGGAGGAGATTACTTTGTTAGATTTTCTTTTTAATTTTGGGTTTTATTTTGCACCTTCTTGTTCAACATAAACCTTTGTTTGAGAAAAATATGTTTCAAACTATCTGCCGTTTTGTTAGAATTGCGCGAGACCCAAAGAATATTCGTATACTTGACATGCATAAATAAAGAAATTAATGCATATTTACCTGTCTAGACATGCATATCAACCGGGCAGATAGATAGGCAAATGCATATCTATCAGATATATAGACAAATATGCCTTTATTTGTGCTTGACATGCCTAAATAAAGAAATCAATGCATATTTATCAGTCTAGACATGTATATCAACCGGGCAAATAGATAAAATGCTTATCTATCAGATATATAGACAAATATGCCTTTATATCTGCTTGACATGCATAAATAAAGAAATTAATGCAAGTTTATCAGGCTAGACATGCATATCAACCCGGCAAATAGATAGTTAAATGTATATCTATCAGATATATAGACAAATATTCCTTTATTTTTGCTTGACATGCATAAATAAAGAAATTAATGCATGTTTATCAGGCTAGCCATGCATATCAACCCGGCAAATAGATAGTTAAATGTATATCTATCAGATATATAGACAGATAGGCCTTTATTTCTGCATCTGTATTTATGAAAATTCATTGGGTCGGGCCTGGCGCAATTTTAACAAACCGGCCGTATTTTGCTTTTTTCTTAATGAATCTTTATACTTTTTTTATTTTTATTTTTTATTTCTTTTTTATTTATTTTTTATTTTTTTATTATTTTTTATTTTTTAATTTTTATTTTTATATTTTTTTATATTTTTTCTTTATACGTGTCCGGAAGCCATTCATTTTCTGCGCCGTGTTTCTCTTTCAGATGAATTTTAATTCAGGTGTCTAAATCAATTTCAGTTAGGGCTTCGTGTTATTTATTCGATTATAGTCCTTTTTGTGGTTATGCATAAGGACTCACACACACACACACACACACACACACGCACACGCACACGCACACGCACACGCACACACACACGCACACGCACACGCACACACACACACACACACACACACACACACACACACACACACACACACACACACACACACACA
>NC_091587.1:1952662-1962662 GCF_042767895.1 Penaeus vannamei | reverse complement strand
TAATATGCAGTGATATGTTGTTAGGGTATTTCTAAGAATTTTTCCTAATGACCTCATAATCAACCGAGCCAAAGCTATACATTAAGTTTGGACTTTGCAGACCGACTTGAGTTAGGTGGACGGGTTATTACAAAGACTGATTCTTACGAGTGTCTCGGTGTTCTGATGGTGTGCTTCTCGTCACGAGATTCTCGTTGCGTCCCTGGAAAGTGTTTTATAAATGAAGGGAAGTTGCGCGGTTGTGCGAGCCCGGTTCGTAGCCTCCTATATGCTCTCAAACCCTCTGACGGTTCGTACAAGGATATGAGAGTTCTATTTGCCATGGGGAAGAAACTGGACCTCCTCTTAAGCCACAGTCGTGCTACACAAATTAACGCCGTACTCGCCACCAAGCCCTTAAAACCTTTACCCTTTACTTTGCGGTCAGAATGAAGAGCCAAGGCTGCCCAGAGCATCCGCTTGGCGTTCCTAGGATGGAGTTTTCTAAACTTTATCGTAAACTTTATCATAGGACTTATGTAGGCCTATAGATTGATTATTTGGCAAGATCTCTGACCTCAGCAGCAGGACTAAAAAACTCTGAAATATAGAGATGGAAGGCTACGTCCATCTCGTGGTCGCCCCCACTTTCACGCTGCTATGATGCCTCCGCTGATCCTCGTGGATCTGCAGGGATCGCCGCCTTAATTCCTGGCATTTGTAAAGAAAGTGAGCGAATTTCAGGCTGTTTATGCACAACTGACGCCGAGACAGTAGCCGTGTTCATTGCCTTAAAGAGAAGCAGTAGACAGCAGCCCCGCCTTTTTTTTTCTTCTTCTTCTTCCTCCACTTCTCTTCTTCTTCCTTCTAACAGTCAAGACGCATTTATATTAGCCTACATATGAATATCTTTCACCATCTTTCTAGGCTTCCCGAGAAGGGTATTCATGAGTCACTGTGTTTGGGTATCCTTTCGTACTGGCTTGTTGTGTTCGAGTGATAAAGTTTATAATTTAACAAACACTTCCGGACGAGGGACCATGCAAAGCTATGCCATTATATCCTAATCAAATGAAAAAGTGTTATGATTTCTCTTAGAATTCAGGAAGATCAGGTATAGATTACAAGAAGGCGAGGAGCATGAGCATGGTACCAGCTGACACTGCGAGAGCATTGCCGGAACACTAGGTCGAGAAAGGCTCTAAAAGTCTAGAAATGACAGCAAGTTGTATGAACCCGACTGCGAATGAGATACGTGTACATTATGCAGTATTTAGAAGATGCAGATTTTCGGAGACAAATACTTGCGGTCACTGCAAAATGTGCAAGACACCCAAGTCCTCGGCTCGTACTCATTGCCTCCTCCAGTGGTTGTCAAGCCCCGTGCTGGCGACCGGAGGAGGGCTGAAAGAACTCTCGTGAGGCCCCCGGGAAAGTTTGGAGAAATAAGTCCAGAAAAAAAACTGCTAGATTCACCAAATAATGTATATATAATAATATTATACCGCATTTTCGTAGTCCAGAAAAAATAACGGTTAGATTCACCAAATAATGTGATGTTATATATTATGATATTACGCCGCATTTTCGTAGTGTAAGCTACCGTTGAGACACTGGAACGGGGAAATATTTGTGGGTAATAGCGAAAGTTTTCTTGAATATTAGGGAAGTATGTGTGTTTCAAGCCGGAGGGTCGCCGGATACCGCAAACATTTCGTGTTCAGGGTGACTTGTATCTTATCGATCGTGTAACTTGTGCTGTTGAAAAATATTTAATTTTTTTTTTCAGTAAATAAGTTCTGATGTGGACACAGACCTCGTGATTTATGATTATTTGGTGTTTTGTTTACCTCTTATCAAAGATATATAAATAAACTTAGTCCTTGGATGCAAACCCATAGGCATGTGTAAGTTTTGTGGACTGATGGTCTTCTTCATCAATAGAAGCTCGGCCAGACTGGGTACGCAAGGAAGTTTTATGCAGAGCTTGTATATTGTTCTGTAAATAAACTTCTCAAGGCAAGCTAACCCCCTTGTTCAACGCCTTCTCTCTTTCTTTCTTTCTCTCTCTTTCTTTCTCTCTTTCTCTCTTTCTCTCTTTCTCTCTTTCTCTTTCTCTCACTCTCTCGCGCTCTCTCTTTCGCTCTCTCTTTCTCTTTCTCTTTCTCTTTCTCTCTCTCTTTCGCTCTCTCTCGCTCTGCCTCTCTCTCGCTCTCTCTCTCTCTCTCTCTCTCTCTCTTCATCTCCTCTCTCTCTCTCTCTCTCTCTCTCTATATATATATATATATATATATATATAAATATATATATATATATATCTGTGTTGTGTGTTGTGCGTTTTTTTCTTGTGTGTGTGTGTGTGTGTGCCTGTGTAGGTAGGCGCATATATAGATTATATATATGCCTACCTATTTCAGAAATACACAAAACCATCTGAAGTTTGTGTTTAAAGGCACTGGTGAGAGAGGGCCGCTTGATTTGACTTGCGAGGAGGCAAGCACACAAAAGCGAGAGAAAGAGGAGAGAGGAGAGAAGCAGCAAGTTCCTAGCCGCCCGTGGCTCGCCCCTGCGCAGCGCTCTGCAGCCCCGAAGACGTCCCAGCCGGCGTGCACGGGAGCGTCACGCGGCGCAGCGAGAAAGGAAGTGTTTGATGGCCTCAATGAGCGAGGCCCATTCGAGGGCGCTCAGCCCGGGGCCCGCGCGGTCTGGGGCCAGCGGGACCTCGCAGACCACGCTTCATTGTCCCCGCTGGCCAGGAGTGGGGGCTGGCCCTATCTAAGGCCTCAACTCCCTTCTAGATTGAAGTGTTAGAGGAGATGCGGTTAGGATTTGAGGACGGCGGTGGTGGCGTCGCTGGCCATCGCTGCCGTTGCAAGTACTTTCGCTAATTGAGGAAGGGCGTTGCATCATGGCTCGGGGGCCGGGGGGGGGGGAGGGGGCTGGTAGTTGCGATCCCCTTGAGTGGTGGTGAGGAGGGGGAGAGGGCTTCGTGTGCGCGTTGTTTGTTTGTGCGTGTGCGTGTGCGTGACGGGGGAGAGATGGAAGCCCTGATGGCGGCGGGGCGGGCGGACGTTGCCAGGAAGGTGTCGCCGGCAGCCGCTGGGCTCCACGACTCGGCCTCTTAAGGAGTATCGGTTCTGGCAGCCACGGGTGAGGGGCGGGGGCGGGGGCGGGCGGGCGGGCGCCGTCGCGGGGCTCGTTGGCAGGAGAGGAGGTGACGAGGGCGGGGAGCTGACGCAACGGGCGCCAAGCTGTCTGCAAGGGCCGAGGTGGGTGGTGGAGGCCGGAGGGAGGGCGGGGGGCGGCGGGGACGGAAGTGATGGAGATCAATGGGGTTCACCACAGCGGCGCTGCGAGGGGATTGGAGTGGGATGGGCAGCATCTCCGCCCCTGGAGGAGGGGAAAGGTTGGGGGGAGGGGGGGGGGGAGTTGGCGAGGAGAGCAGGGATTAGGGGGAAGAGGAAGCGGGGCTACCTGTCGCCAAGTGTGTGATGTCGTGACAGCTTTACATGGGCGAGGTTGTCGACGGGGCCAGGCGGGTTGGCACTCCTCTCGCCGCGCCAGTGCCTCCTCCTGCGTGCTTGCCTGGCCCTCCGCCGCGCCCTGCTCCCCAGGCTTGGCCGCTTTGTTCTTTTCCCTTCACCTCCCTTCTTCTCCCTTCTTCTCCCTTCTTCTCCGTTCTCTTGGTCTGCTTCTTCGCCCGCTTCTCGCATATTCTACTGTGCTTTTCTCTGCTCACTGCTATTATGTTATTTTATTTTCTGTTTTTATCATTATTATTATTATTATTTCCTTATTTTATGATATTCTGCATTCACTCTTTTATTTTATTGTTTTTTAATCTGTTATTCTCTTACATTTTTCCTGTTATTCGTCCATGTCGTTATATCATATATTTTCCCTTTCAATGCTCAAGGAGGAAGAAAAATAAAAAGGAGGAGAAGAAAATACGAGAAAGAGGAAAAGGGAGGAAGAAGTTGGAGAGAAAAGAAGAAGCGGAGAGAGGAGGAAGAGGAAGAGGAGGAATAAGAAAGAGGAATGGAAGTAGGAGTAGGAGTCGAGGGAGAAGGAAAGGAGGAATGAGAAAGTGAAGTAGGAGGAGGAATGAGAACGAGAGAAGTAGGAGGAGGAATGAGAAAGGGAGAAGTAGGAGGAGGAGGAGCAATTAGAAAGAGGAGGAGACGTAGGAGGAATACGAATAAAAAAGATGAAAGGTAGGAGGAGGAGGAGTAATAAGAAAGAGGAGGGGAAGTAGAAGGAGGAATGAGAAAGGAAAGAGATAAGTAGGAGGAGGAGGAAGAATAAGAAAGAGGAGAGGTAGGAGGAAGAGAAATAAGAAAGAGAGGAGAAGTAGGAGAAAGAGGAATAAGAAAGAGAGGAGAAGTAGGAGGAGGAGGAATAAGAAAGAGGAGGAGAAGTAGGAGGAATAAGAAGAGAAGGGAAAGTAGGAGGAAGAGAAATAAGAAAGAGGAGAGGTAGAAGAAGAAGGAATAAGAAAGAGAGTAGAAGTAGGAGGAGGAGGAGGAATAAGAAAGAGGAGGGGAAGTAGGAGGAGGAGGACGCGAAAAAGGCCGGCGCGCCGTTCCTCCGACAGCGGCCGAGTTGAACTTTGAGTAAACTGACGCGGGAAGAGGCCATTATCCGTCTCGAGACTCGGGGAATGGGAAGCAAGAAGCCAGATTCTTCAAGACGCCGCGAGTTTTTTTTCTTTTTTTTTTTTTTCTTTTCTCTCTCTCTCTTGGTGTTTGTTTGTCTGTGAGCACCGGGTTGGAATCCGCGCGTGTTCCTATTTTGTTCCTATGCTCCTATTTCCTATTTTTGATTTTTATTTATTTTTATTATTACTATCATCATCGTCATCATCATCATCACCATCATAATTATCATCATTTGCATATATTCTTTTTTGCGGTTTATTTATTTATGTTTTTATTTTTCACAATATTCGTCATCATCATCATCATCAATCATCATCATCATCAACACCAATTCCATATATTCTTCTTTTTTGAGCTTTATTTATTTGTGTGTTTACTTTCCACGGATATCCTGTGCGAACGACTTTTTCCCGAGAGTTCCGCCACGGAAGAAAGGAAGAGGGAAGGAACGAGATAATGATTGCGAGGGAAAGGGTTGATCGATGACGGCCATCACGACCCGGATGATGCCCTGGGTCGTAAAAAAATATTTCCCTTAAAAGTCCATCGGAACGGGAGGGGGGGGAGGGGAGGGGGAGGGGGAAAGAAAGGTCTTCCCCGAAAACGTGACTCGTGAGGGTCTTTCTCTCTTCGCTTTCGCCGAGAGGAGGTTGTCTCGAAGTGGGGGAGAGGGATGCTGTTGCTTGTCGCTCTGTGTGTGATGTGTTTTGTTTTTTGGTTGTCGCTCTTTGTGTGATTTTTGTTTTGTTTTGTTTTTGCTTGTCACTCTTTATGTGATTTTTTTTGTTTTTGTTTTGATTTGGTTTTTGGTTGTCGCTCTTTGTGTGATTTTTTGTTTGGTTTTTTGTTTTTGATTGTCGCTCTTTGTGTGATTTTTTGATTGGTTTTTTGTTTTTGATTGTCGCTCTTTATGTGATTTTTTTGTTTTGTTTTGTTTTCCTTCTTTTATGCTAGTTGCTCTTTATGTGATTTTGTTTTTGTTTTGTTTTCTTTTTTGCGTGTCACTCTTTATGTGATTTTTGTTTTTTTTTTCCTTCTTTTATGCTAGTTGCTCTTTATGTGATTTAGTTTTTTGTTTTCTTTTTCTTTTTTGTGTGTCACTCTTTATGTGATTTTGTTTTGTTTTGTTTTGTTTTCCTTCTTTTAATCTAGTTGCTCTTTATGTGAGTTTGTTTTTGTTTTGTTATCTTTTTGCTAGCCATTCTTTGTGATTTTTTTTGTTTGTTTCCTTCTTTTATGCTAGTCATTCTTTATGTGATTTTTTTTTGTTTGTTTCCTTTTTCTTTTATGCTAGTCATTCTTTATGTGATTTTTTTTGTTTGTTTCCTTCATTTATGCTAGTCATTCTTTATGTGATTTTTTTTGTTTGTTTCCTTCTTTTATGCTAGTCATTCTTTATGTGATTTTGTTTTTTGTTTTCTTTTTCTTTTTGCTAGCCATTCTTTATGTGATTTTTTTTGTTTGTTTCCTTCTTTTATGCTAGTCATTCTTTATGTGATTTTGTTTTTTGTTTTCTTTTTCTTTTTGCTAAGCATTCTTTATGTGATTTTTTTTTGTTTGTTTCCTTCTTTATGCTAGTCATTCTTTATGTGATTTTGTTTTTTGTTTTCTTTTTCTTTTTGCTACTCATTCTTTATGTGATTTTTTTGTTTTGTTTTCCTTCTTTTATGCTAGTCAATTCTTTATGTGATTTTTTTTTGTTTGTTTCCTTCTTTTATGCTAGTCATTCTTTATGTGATTTTGTTTTTTGTTTTCTTTTTCTTTTTGCTAGCCATTCTTTATGTGATTTTTTTTGTTTGTTTCCTTCTTTTATGCTAGTCATTCTTTATGTGATTTTTTTTGTTTGTTTCCTTCTTTTATGCTAGTCATTCTTTATGTGATTTTGTTTTTTGTTTTCTTTTTCTTTTTGCTAGCCATTCTTTATGTCATTTTTTTTGTTTGTTTCCTTCTTTTATGCTAGTCATTCTTTATGTGATTTTTTTCTTTTTCTTTTTCTTTTTGCTAGTCAATCTTTATGCGATTTTTTTTTCTTTCTTTTTGCTAGTTGCTCTTTATGTGATTTTGTTTTTTGTTTTCTTTTTTTTTTTTTGCTAGCCATTCTTTATGTGTTTTTTTTTTTTTTTTTTTTTTTTTTTTTTTTTTTTGTTTCCTTCTCGGATGCTGCTGCCCGGGCGGTAATAATCATGTCGGGAAGTTTGGCTGGAGATGAGATGAGATGAGAGGGGGATATTTATACGACGGGGAAATCCCCTCGCTTGAATCTCGCGGCCTCAGGGTGCCAGGGAGGATTAAAAGTGCCGAGAGGAACAGTTGCACAACTCCGCGCGGGGCCGAAGTTCAGATGCACGAGCGGACGGGGTGTTCTTGTTCACGGACGGGGTGTTCTTGTTCACGGACGGGGTGTTCTTGTTCACGGACGGGGTTCTTGTTCACGGACGGGGCTGGCTCTTTGGGTTGCCCCGGCTTTGTGGCACTCGTGTGTGTACGTATTTACTTATTGATGTACACCCAGCTGGTATACTTAATGCAGGTACACAAAAAAAATAATACAGGTACACAAAAATACAAGCACGGTACTGGTATCCTAATCAAGATCTCCTCCCTCTCTCATAGTTTACTTTCTCCCGCCACAGCCTATCCCTGTGCCTCTCCCTACGCTCCTTCTCTCTCCCTTCTCCCCCTTTTCTGCTTTCCTCCAATCGGTTTTTTCCCTTTTCCCTTTCTTCTCCCCTTTCCTTTACTCTACCCCTTTCCCCTCCCTCTTCCTCTCCGCTCCTTTCTCTTCCTCTCCGCTCCTTCCTCTTTCTCTTCCCTCCTTCCTCTTTCTCTTCCCTCCTTCCTCCTCCTCTCCCCACCTTCCTCCCCCTTTCCCCTCCTTCCTTCTCCTCTCCCCTACGTCCACCTTTCCCCTCCTTCCTCCTCTTCCCACCTTCCTCCCCCTTTCCCCTCCTTCCTCCTCTCTCCCCTCCTTCCTCCTCCTCCCCCGCCCGCCCCCCCAGTTCCTCGTTCCTTGCGGTCTTCCCACTCCCCCTTACGCTCTGTCTCTCCGACCTTTACGGGGCGTGAGTGCTGTCTTTACACGCCTCGTCTTGCAGCGTTAAGGTCACAGCTCTTTGACCTTTGGGCTGTCTTGTCTGTGACTGTGCTGGTGCCCCCCCCCTTCCCCTCCCCCCTTCCTCTCCCCACCTCCATGTCCCTTGGCTGTCTGTGTGTGTGTGTGTGTGTGTGTGTGTGTGTGTGTGTGTGTGTGTGTGTGTGTGTGTGTGTGTGTGTGTGTTTCTGTGCGTGACTGTTTGCTGGTTGGCTATTTGGTTATGAAACGATTATTAATTTCATTATTTAGGGGCGTTGTGTGTTCGTCTTGTTTGTATGCTTTTTTTATCGTATGCTTCTTGTCTCTTTTACTTCTTGGCTTTGATATTCTTTTCGTTTTTTTTTATCTCTCTCTCCTCTCCTCTCTTCCCTATCCTTTTCACTCCACGGATGTCATAAAAACGGAGAGATTAAAGTAATGCTTTATGGAACGTAGGCTACTGAATGGTATAGCCAAAGACGGGAAGAGGATTATATACTCGCATGATGTAAAGGGGGACGAGAGGGCTCTATACAGGTGACCCCAACAGGTGTAAAGGGACGGCGAGTTTGGGTACGGAAGGGATGGGGGAGAAGAGAGGGGTAGAGAGGGGTGGAAGGGGGAGAGGGGAGGGGACAAGGGGAGAGGGAAGGGGGGAAGAGAGGGAGAGAAGGGGGGATAAGGGAAAAGGGAAGGGGGGAGGAGGGAGGGGAAGAGAGGGGTAGAAGGGGAGAGGGATAAGGGAAAAGGGGAAAGGGAAGGAGAGAGGGGGAGAAGAGGGAGAAGGGAGGGGACAAGGGAAAGGGAAGGAGGGAAGAGAGGAGAAGGGGGAGAGGGGAGGGGACAAGGGGAAAGGGAAGGGGAGAGGAGGGAGGGGAAGAGAGGGGGAGAAGGGGGAGAGGGAAGGGGGGGAGGAGGGAGGGGAAGAGAGGTGGAGAGGGAGGGGAAAGGGAAGGGGAGAGGAGGGAGGGGAAGAGAGGAGGAGAAGGGGGAGAGGGGAGGGGACAAGGCGAAAGGGAAGGGGAGAGGAGGGAGGGAGCGGAGGAGGGGAGGGGGGGAGATGAAAGCAGGTTCTGGTGATTTGATAAGCTTAAGGAACGGCGGTCGTTCTAAGTCTCTCTGTGGACCGACCCAGATGCGACTGCCATTAAATAAATAAAAAAAAGTGACCTGACCATCTCAAGATTATCTCTCTTACAAAAAAGAGGGGGCAGGTATTGGCGTAGGGGAAGGGGGGGGGGAGAAAGGGAAGGAGGTTGGGGGTTGGGGGGATAGGGAAGGGGATGGGGGTAGGTAATGGTATGAGGGGGTTGGGGTGTGGGGGAAGGAGGGAAGGTGGAGGCTGGGGGGATAGGGAAGGGGATGGGGGTAGAAATGGAATGAGGGGGTTGGGGTGTGTGGGGGTAGGTGGGAAGGTAAAGGCTGGGGGGATGGGGGTAGAAATGGAAGGAGGGGGTTAGGGGGGGTTGGGGGTATTGGGGAAAGGTTTTTGGGCGTCGAGTTGGGCCGCGTCCCCTTTCGAAATCGGGCCAGGTGTGACAGGTGCGCGCCGGGATGAATTTTAATGGCTCTACTCGCGGCGGGATGGCGGGGGATAGAGGCGGGCGGAGGGGGGGGGGAGGGATGGTGACGAGAGGAGGAGGGGGGGGGGATAGAAGCCGCTTGGACTGGGCGATTCGGCGGGTGATTTACCGGCGCTGCGACCCCGGTGGCGGCGGCGCTGGCGAAGATCACGGACGGCTTTGTGGAAGGGAGAACCGGGCTGCGCTTTTGGTGTCGCCGGTGATGCTGCGGCGTGTGTGTGAGTGTGAGGGGGGGGGGGTGCGTGTGTGTGTGTGTGTGTGTGGGTGTGGAAGTGTGTGTGTGTGTGTGTGTGTGTGTGTGTGTGTGTGTGTGTGTGTGTGTGTGCGTGCGTGTGTGTGTGTGTGGGTGTGTGGGTGTGTGGGTGTGGGTGTGGGTGTGTGTGTGTGTGTGTGTGTGTTTGTGCGTGTGTGTGTGTGAGTGTGTGTGTGTGTGTGCGTGTGTGGGTGTGTGTGTGTGTGTGTGTGTGCGGGTGAGTGCGTAAGCCTGCCAATGCCCAGTTTATAGTATAACTCAGATCGAAGTATTTAATATATATATTTAATTCCACAATGCCATCAGTACCTCGGTGCGCGTGCCTGTGTGTAAGCCTATCAATGCCCAATTTATGATACAATCTAGATCGAAGTATTTAATATCTAAATTTAATTCCACAAAGCCGCCAGCTCGCCGGTGCGTGGCGCTTCCATTTAGCCCAAAACCAGAACGA
>NC_091587.1:1945162-1947662 GCF_042767895.1 Penaeus vannamei | reverse complement strand
TTCGAGGAAGAAGAAGCTGAGGGACACGAGGTTTAGGGAAGAGGAGTGAGGAAGAAAAGTCGTCCCTGTCTGTGCTTCGAAACGCCAATGTTAATTCGAGGAAGAAGAAGCCCAGGGACACGAGGTTTAGGGAAGAGGAGTGAGGAAGAAAAGTCGTCCCTGTCTGTGCTTCGAAACGCCAATGTTAATTCGAGGAAGAAGAAGCCCAGGGACACGAGGTTTAGGGAAGAGGAGTGAGGAAGAAAAGTCGTCCCTGTCTGTGCTTCGAAACGCCAATGTTAATTCGAGGAAGAAGAAGCTGAGGGACTCGAGGAGGAAGGAAGAAGAGTAAGGAGGAGTAAGGAAGAAAAGTCGTCCCTGTCTGTGCTTCGAAACGCCAATGTTAATACGAGGAAGAAGAAGCTGAGGGACGCGAGGATTAGGGAAGAGGAGTAAGGAGGAGTAAGGAAGAATGTCGTCCCTGTCTGTGCTTCGAAACGCCAATGTTAATACGAGGAGGAAGGAGCTGAGGGACACGAGGATTAGGGAAGAGGAGTAATGAAGAAAAGTCGTCCCTGTCTGTGCTTCGAAACGCCAATGTTGATTCGAGGAAGAAGCTGAGGGAGACGAGGAGGAAGGAAGAGGAGTAAGGAAGAAAAGTCGTCCCTGTCTGTGCTTCGAAACGCCAATGTTAATTCGAGGAAGAAGAAGCTGAGGGACACGAGGTTTAGGGAAGAGGAGTGAGGAAGAAAAGTCGTCCCTGTCTGTGCTTCGAAACGCCAATGTTAATTCGAGGAAGAAGCCCAGGGACACGAGGAGTAAGGAGGAGGAAGCCATTGTTTCACCTTTCTAGATTTCTTCGTGTGTCCTTTCGAGAAGTTGTTGTCCTGGCTGCTTCTTTTCTTTCTTCGCTCTCTCTCTCTATCTGTCTGTTTATCTTTCTTTCTTTCTCTATACATGTCTAGCTATCCGAGTGTGTCTGTCTGTCTGACGTCTGAGGAGTAAGGAGGAGGAAGCCTCGGCATCGCGCCCTCCGTCGGCGGGAGGGAGGAGGAGTGAAAGGAGGAAGGAGGAGGGAGGAGGGAAAGGAGAAAGGAGGAAAGAGGAGGGAAAGGAGGAAGGAGGAGGGAAAGGAGGAAGGAGGAGGGAAAGGAGGAAGGAGGAGGGAAAGGAGGAAGGAGGAGGGAAAGGAGGAAAGAGGAGGGAAAGGAGGAAGGAGGAGGGAAAGGAGGAAAGAGGAAAGAGGAGGGAAAGGAGGAAGGATGAAGGAGGAGGGAAAGGAGGAAAGAAGTAATACATTAAAATTATACTGTTCGCCAAGAGTCCGGTGCTCGTGTGTGTGCTGGAGTTTGCCGGATATGCTGGAGGAGGCTAGTGTTGTTTGGAGTGAGGCTGAGAGAGGTTTAGAAGATGAAGGAAGAGGAGGGGGATAAAGAAGAAGAGAAAAAAGAATGGGAGACAGAACGAGGAGAGAAGAAACGGGAGGAACAGAAGTAAGAGGAAGAGGATTGGGGGAGGGAAAGAGAGAGGGGGAGGGGAGGGAGAAGGAGAGGGAGAGGGAGAGGGAGAGGGAGAGGGGAGAGAGAAGGAGAGGGAGAGGGGGAGGGGGAGGGAGAAGGAGAAGGAGAAGGAGAGGGAGAGGGAGAGGGGGAGGGCCCCGCGCTGGCTATGAAGATGAAAAGTGAACTCATTTGCCAAAGTGCGTCCTCTTTTTTTCCCTTCTTTAGGCCGTCGCGAGTTGTTGTGATGATGGTGATGAGACTGAGTGATGAAGCCAAGTGGCGGCGGCGGAGCGGGGCTTCGGCGGGGCTTCCGGGAACATCACGCGAATTGCCGGAGGATGTGTCGCCGCTTCGCCCTGCGGTGCCCGGGTCGCGCCCTCGCGGGGCTGGCGGGGGGCTTGACTTTTTTTTTTTTCTGATTTCCGATTTTTTTTTTTTTGAGGGGAGGTCCGTTTTTTTTTTTTTTTTTTTTTTTTTTTTTTTTTTTTGAGATGATTATTTTTGTTTTTTGTTTGGTTGGTTTTCGATTTTTGGTTCTGATTTTCTTTTTTTCTTTTTTTTTTGAGATGATTCTTTTTGTTTGGTTGGTTTTTTGATTTTTTGGTTCTGATTTTCTTTTTTTCTTTCTTTTTTTGAGATGTTGGATTCTTTTTTGTTTGTTTGGCTCCTTTCTTTCTTCTGCCTCCTTCTTCTTCTTCTTCTTCTTCTCCCTCCCTTCTTCTTCCAGTAAGCATCTTTCGGCTCATCTCCGCTCTCCCCGTCTGTCCCATTTGGTCTCTTCTTCCCATCCCCTATTCCACTCTTCCCCTCCCTCTTTCCTTCCCCATCCCTATTTTTTTCTCCTATCCCTCACTCCCTTTCTCTATTTCCTTTCTCCTTCTCCTTCTTCTCTCCTTCTCCACCCTCTCTCCTTCTCTTCCCTCTCTCCTCCCCTTCCATCTCCCTTCCCCTTCCCTCTCTCCTCCCCTTCCATCTCCCTTCCCCTTCCCTCTCTCCTCCCCACCCCTCTCCCTCCCTTC
>NC_091587.1:1927158-1944662 GCF_042767895.1 Penaeus vannamei | reverse complement strand
CCTCCCCCCTCCCCCCCCCCTCCCTCCTCCTCCCTCCCTCCTCCCTCCTCCCTCCCTCCCTCCTTCCTTCCTCCCTCCTCTCCCCTTACTGCTCCCCCTCCCTCTTTCCCTCCCCCTTTCCTCCTCTTCCTTTCCTTCTCCCCCCTCTCTCTATCCCTCATTCCCCTTCCTCCCCTCTTTCCCTCTCTCTCTCTCTCGAGGAGCAAGAGGTCGTCGCGAGGATCATTCGCGTTCCCGGCTGTCATCTCAAAGACAGAAGACATGAGCGTCACATCTGGTCGTAATCTGCGAATCCGCGGTGCCCTCGCCCTCCCTCTCGTGGTAATCTCGGTGTTCAGTCCTTCTGAGTAGCCGGGCAGAGGTGGTGTGTTGCTGGTGTGGGTGTGTGGATGGTGTGGGTGTGTGGATGGTGTGGATGTGCTGCCTGTGTGAGTGGGGCGTGTGGATGGTTCTCTTCTGCTACGGGCGTATGCGAACTTACTGTACCTGTCCCACGTGTTGTTGTTTTTGTTTTGCGAGGTCGAGTCGATGAATGTCATTGCATTGTGAGGAGAAGGAAAGTCTCGTCGGGTGGAGAACGGCGGCGGTATAGTTTTCTTTCGCTCGGAGAGAAATCTGTGTGCGGATTCAACAGCAGCGGGTCCTTGGCGACGCTGAGAAAACAGCTCCAAGTCCAAGGCGAGGACTGTCAGCAGTTAGCCACCTGCAGACGTCAGTCACGTCAGTCAGAATTACACCGGGGTCCGCTTGGGGCGGAGTGGGTCGTCCGTCGACGTAGCAAAGGCGTTCTGCTCCGTGTGGCCCTCCCTCCCTCTCCCTCTCCCATCCGCATGTCGCTCTCGCTCTCCCTCTCCCTCTCCCTCTCCCATCCGCGTCTCCCTCTCCCATCCGCGTCTCCCTCTCCCGGCTCAAGCCTCCCCCTCTCTCTCCTCCCTCTCCCTCTCTCTCCTTCTCTCTCTATCTCTTTCTCTCTCTCTCTCTCTCTCTCTCTCTCTCTCTCTCTCTCTCTCTCTCTCTCTCCCTCTCTCTCGTCTCCCTCTCTCGTCCTCCTCACTCTCCCTCTCCCTCTCCCTCCTCTCTCCCTCTCCTCTCCCCTCTCCCTCTCCCTTTCCTCTCCTCCCATCGCACGAGGTCCACCGTATACCCTTTGCTCTCTCCTCAGGTAGGTCTGACAATTTGTTCACCTGATCTCTTTTTAATTCCTCGATCTCACCCCACTGCACCAAATTCGATCTCCTACATAACTCAAGACGGAAGCCAACGGTCGGTCCCCCCTCCCTCTTTCCCTTTCTCCCGTCACGTCTTCTCTCTCTCTTTTTGCGGTTCTCTCTCTCTCTCTCTCTCTCTCTCTCTCTCTCTCTCTCTCTCTCTCTCTCTCTCTCTCTCTCTCTCTCTCTCTCCCCCGGTTCTCCTTTCTCTCTCCGGTTCTCCTTCTCTCCGGTTCTCCTTCTTCTTCCCCTCCCCCTCCCCTTCAAGTTTTCTCTCCCCCCCCCCTCCTCTTCCCCCTTTCTCTCCCTCCCTCTTTGACTCCCTGTCCCTCCCCCTCGTTCTCTCTCATAACCCCGTGTCCTCTTCTCCCGCTCTCCCTCCCTCCCTCCTCTCTCCCTCTCCCCCTCCCCCTCACACTTTCTCCTTCTCCCTCCCGCTCTCCCTCCCCCTCTCATCACCCTGGGCATTCCGTCCTTCGCCCGCTTTTCGTTTCCTCCTCCCTCTCCCCCTCCTCCTCCCCATCCTCCCTCTCCCCCTCCCCTCACCCCCCGCATTCGGGCCTTCTCCCTCTCCTCTCCTCCCCTCTCCTCTCATAACCCCCTGTGCATTTCTGTCCCTCTCTCTCCCTCCTCCCCCTCCTCCCCCTCCCCCTCCCCCTCCCCTCCCTCCCTCTCCTCCCCCCGCCTGTGCATTCCCGCCCCTCTCTCTCTCTCTCTCCCTCTCTCCTCCTCGGGAGTCTCCAGCCTCCTTCAGTGCCTCCGCCGCCGCCCCGCTCTCCTCTTTGAGCATTCCTCATAAGTCCTGGTTTAATTGTCCCCTTTTTTTCTACTGGCTCCCCTTTTTCTTTCGTTATTACCTCTCTCTTTGCCTCTCTTTCGGGCTTTGTGTTTAGGTGCGTGTGCGTGTGTGTGTGTGTGGTGTGCGTGTGTGTGCGTGTGCGTGTGCGTGTGCGTGTGCGTGTGTGTGTGTGTGTGTGTGTGTGTGTGTGTGTGTGTGTGTGTGTGTGTGTGTGTGTGTGTGTGTGTGTGTGTGTGTGTTTTCTTCAAGTGCATAGACCTCTTTTCGCATGTATCCTCCCTCTCCCCTCCCTCCCCCTCCCCCCGTTCCATTTCCTTGCTTCAGCCTCTCTTCCATCATCGTCGCTTCCCTCCCCCTCCCTTTCCCCTCCCCCTCCCCCCCCACCCTCCCTCCTTCCAACTTTTATATCAGAGTTATGACTGACCTTGATTGGGTAATTACTCAGATGGTTTAGTCTGTACAAGCGATTACTCCCGTAAAGAGCTGTCATGGTTTGGTAGTTTCTCTCTCCTTCGCGATCTCTCTCTCTGTTTCTCTTTCTCTCTCGTGTCTCTCTTTCCTTCTGCCTTGCTCTTTCTCTCTCTCTCTCTTTCGTCTCTCTTTCCTTCTGCCTTGCTCGCTCTCTCTTTCTCTTTCGTTTCTCTTTCTTCCCCTTCTCTCTCTCTTTCTTTTCTCTTCTCTCATCTTCCTCTTTCTCCTCTCGTCTCTCTTTCCTCTCTTCCTTCCCTTCCCTTCCTCTCTCTCCATCTCCCTCTTGAACTTGCTAGTTTTCCACTTTCCTCTCTCCCGTTTACCCTCTCTCCTTTTGCCTTCCATTTCCCTCTTTCCCATCCTCTTCCCTTTCTCTTCCTCCTCTCTCTTCTTCCCCCTCTCAATCTGCCTCCCCTTTCCCCTCCTGCCTCCACTCTCTATGCCCCTCCTCCTTCCCTCCCTCTCATCACAGCCCCCTCTCATCTCCCTCTCTCCCCCCCTGCCCTTCCTGCTCTCTTCCTTCCATCCTTCTCTTTCCCCCTCCTTTTCCCTCCATCCCTCTCCCTTCTCCATCCTTCCCTCCCTCTCTTTCTTCCTCCCTCCTTCCCTCCTTTTTCCTTCTCCTCCCTCCTCCCTCCTTCCCTCCCTCTCCATATTCCTCCCTCTTTCCCTTTCCCTCATTTTTCTTCCACCTTTCCCTCTCTCTTTCTTCCCTCCTTTACCTTCTCCCTCCCTCTCTCCCTCCCTCCTTCCCTTCCTCTCCTTCTTCCCTTTCCATCTGCTTTATTTCAGATTCATCCCTCCGTAAATCTATCCTGTTTCCTCTTTTTCTCTATGTGTATTCTGTTTCCCCTGTTGCATTGCAATTCCGCCTTCAGCATTTATCTTTTTCTCATTTTTACATTCCTGTACACACACACACACACACACACACACACACACACACACACACACACACACACACACACACACACACACACACACACACACACACACACACACACACACACACACACACACACACACACACACACACACACACACACACACACACACACACACACACACACACACACACACACACACACACACATACATATATATATATATATTTTTTTTTTCTTTATGTAAATTTGCTTTTCTTGCCGTCTTGCATTCGTATCTTCGTTCTTTCATCTCTCTCTCTCTCTCTCTCTTTCTTTAAGGGTCTTTTCTTATCCTACATTCTTAAACAAACACTCATTTTTTCTTTATTCTGTTTTTTTTTCCACGTGTCTTCTCTTCTGTCTCGATTACCATTATTTCTCATTCGTTTTTATCCCTTTGCTTCTCCCATCTCCCCAAACTCCTTCGCCCCCCCCCACGCCCCACCCTCTTGCCTCTCGCACCCCTCCCCTCCCCTCCCCTCTTGCCTCACGGCCCCCTCCCTCCCCCTCCCTTCCCTCCCTCCTCCCCTCCCCTCCCTCCCCTGCCCCTCTGCCTCACGCACCCCTCCCCCCCCTCTCCCTCCCCCTTCCTCCCCTCTGCCATCACGCTCCCCTCCCTCCTCCCCTCCCCCTCCCTCCTTCCTCCCTTCCCTTCTCCCTCCCTCCTCCCCTCCCTCCCTCTTTCCCCTCCCTTCCCTTCCCTCCCTTCCCTTCCTCCCCCTCCCTTCCCCCTCCCCCTCCCTCCTTTCCCCCTCCCTCCCCCTCCCTTCCCCCCAGGTCAATCCCCTCTCCTCTCTCTCCCCCTCCCTCCCCTCCTCCTCCCCTCCCTCCTCTCCCCCTCACCTCCCCTCCCCCCTCAGCCATCACGCTGGCCCTCCTCGCCCCTCCTTCGCTCCAAGCAGGAGGATTATTTCGGCGCTGCTTTCAGAATCGGGCTCAGATTTTCAGATTTCGCGGCTCAGCTCTCGTGATGTGTGTGTTGGGGGCGCTGGGAGGGGGGGCGTGCGTTTGCGTTCGTGTTGTGTGTGTGTCTGCTTATCTCTTTTCTTTCTTTTTATTTTCTTTCTCTCTCTGATTCTGTTTTTTTTCTGGATGGCTCTGTCTGTTTCTCTGTGTCTCTTGTTTGTTTCTCTTCTTCTATGCTTTCTTTCTCTCTCTCTCTCTCTCTTATTACTCTCTCTCTCTCTCTCTCTCTCTCTCTCTCTCTCTCTCTCTCTCTCTCTCTCTCTCTCTCTCTCTCTCTCTCTCTCTCTCTCTCCCTCTCTCCCTCTCTCTCCCTCTCTCTCTCTCTGTCTCTGTCTCTCTCTCTCTCTCTCTCTCTCTCTCTCTCTCTCTCTCTCTCTCTCTCTCTCTCTCTCTCTCCCTCCCCTCTCTCTCTCTCTCCCTCCTTCCCTCCGTCCCTCCGTCCCTCCCTCCCTCCCTCCCTCCCTCCCTCCCTCCCTCCCTCCCTCCCTCCCTTTCTCTCTCTGTCTCCCACACTCACTCATTTATTTATATGTATGAGAAAAAGAAAGAAATGAAGAAATAAAGATACATAGTGGATGGAAAGTGAGCGAGAGGTGTATAGGCCTCCTCCTATGGATTTAACCATTCAAGTTTTAGTTCCTCCTTTGCACACCTTTCGTTTTTCTATTCGTGTTTGGTGGGTTGTATTACATGTCGTGGCTTCTTCGAGAAAGAAATGTTGGTCATGTTTCGGGTTTTGTCGGTAACGTTAAGGTGCGTCCACGGTATGCTGTTTGTTTGAGGAGATTTTGAGTATGAGGCTTTATGAGGAGTTCGTTTCAGGGATAATAAGAATTCGTTTTATTGTTTGGGAGCATTTATTTGCACCGGAAACATTTTGCCGCGCTATTGACTTTTAGTTGGCTTACCGAGGCTGCCATTGCAAGGTTAAACTGCCGGCTGCCCTGCTAATACGTGTTAATTTTTGCCAAGTGAGTCGACAACGACAAACTTGATAGCTGCAACTTTATTTTTTTTCTTTCTTTCTTTCTTATCGCGGAACATTCCGGGAAATTAATTGAAATAGTTATTGAATTCTCTTTTGCCAGACGTGTTTTTGGCCATTGTATTCGGCGGTTCTCATGTTTTGCGCGTTGGGGTTTAGACTTAGAGTTTGGTCACTATCCTCCGAGTTCGAGATGGGGATGGAAGGAGAGAAATGATGGTTTTCGTTTAAAGAGGGAGGGAGAGGGAAGGGGAGGGAGGAAGGAAGGAGAAGGAGGGAGGAGGGGGGAGAGGGGAGAGGGAGGAGGAGGGAGAGGAGTGAGGGAGGGAAAGAGGGAGGGGAGGGAGGGAAGAGAGGAAGAGTGGAGGGAGGGAAAGAGGGAGGGAGAGGGGGAAGGAAGGAAGGGAAGGAAGGAGGAGGAAGGGAAGGAGGGAGGGAAGGAGAATGGAGGGAGAAAAGGAGGGAGGGAGGGAGAGAAAGAGTGAGTGGAGGGGAAAGGAGGGAGGGAGGGGAGGGAGGGAGGGAAAGTGGGAGGGAGTGGGGAAGGAGGGAAGGAGGAAGGAGAAAGGGAGGGAAGGAGGAGAGAGAGAGAGAGAGAGAGAGAGAGTGAGAGTGAGAGGGAGAGTGGAGAGTGAGAGTGGAGAGAGTGAGAAAGAAAGAGAGAGAGAGAGAGAGATAGAGAGAGAGAGAAAGAGAGAATTTGATACATGATAAATTTATTACGTTCAGTGGACGATAGACCAATTCTATGACTCTCCTGAGTGGCACGCTGAGAACTATATTTACATATATTTAAATGAATGTATTCTCTCTCTCTCTCTCTCTCTCTCTCTCTCTCTCTCTCTCTCTCCCTCTCTCTCTCTCTCCTCTCTCTCTCTCTCTCTCTCTCTCTCTCTCTCTCTCTCTCTCTCTCTCTCTCTCTCTCTCTCTCTCTCTCTCTCTCTCTCTCTCTCTCTCTCTCTCTCTCTCTCTCTCTCCTCTCTCTCTCTCTCTGTCTCTCTCTCTCTCTCTCTCTCTCTCTCTCTCTCTCTCTCTCTCTCTCTCTCTGTCTCTCTCTCTCTCTCTCACTCACTCACTCACTCACACACACACACACACACACACACACACACACACACACACACACACACACACACACACACACACACACACACACACACACACACACACACACACACACACACACACACACAGAAAAAATCAAACATGGCTAATATCCACCAAAACGTGGATGTCTCTCTGAAATGGAGCCCAATAGATCACCTTGCAGTAAGTATTTGCAAGCCTAAATGAGATCTCGACCCCGGGGGCAGCACGGCGGGGCACTCCAGACACTGATGGTGTCGAGAGTGTATTTGTGCCTTAAATGAGATCTCGACCCCGGGGGCAGCACGACGGGGCACTCCAGACACTGATGGTGTCGAGAGTTGGCACTGGGGAAGGTCGAGCCATTTGCAAGATGGAAGAATGGGGCACGTTCTCCGTTCGTGGCACTTGTCAGGCTGGTCGGTGTGGTGTGGTGCCCCGATCGAATCATCTAGAGAGAGGGAGGGAGGGTGAGGGGGAGAGGGAGAGGGAGAGAGGGAGAGGGAGAGGGAGAGGGGGAAAGAGGTGGATGAAGAGAGAAAGAGAGGGACAGAAGAGAGAGAGAGAAATAGAGAAAGAAAGGAGAACAGGAGAAAGAAAGGGAGAAATAGAGAAAGAAAGAGAAATAGAGAAAGAAAGGGCACTTGTCAGGCTGGTCGGTGTGGTGTGGTGCCCCGATCGAATCATCTAGAGAGAGGGAGGGAGGGGTGAGGGGGAGAGGGAGAGGGGGAAAGAGGGGGATGAAGAGAGAAAGAGAGGGATGAAGAGAGAGAAAGAAAGGGAGAAATAGAGAAAGAAAGGGAGAAATAGAGAGAAAGGGAGAAATAGAGAAAAAAGGAGAAATAGAGAGAAAGGGAGAAATAGAGAAAAAAGGAGAAATAGAGAGAAAGGGAGAAATAGAGAGAAAGGGAGAAATAGAGAGAAAGGGAGAAAAAGAGAGAAAGGGAGAAATAGAGAAAGAAAGGGAGAAATAGAGAAAGAAAGCGAGAAATAGAGAAAGAAAGGGAGAAATAGAAAAAGAAAGGGAGAGAGAGAAAGAAAGGGAGTGAGAGAAAGAAAAAGAGTGAGAGAAAGAAAGGGAGTGAGAGAAAGAAAGGGAGTGAGAGAAAGAAAGGGAGTGAGAGAAAGAAAGGGAGTGAGAGAAAGAAAGGGAGTGAGAGAAAGAGAGAGAGAGAGAGAGAGAGAGAGAGAGAGAGAGAGAGAGAGAGAGAGAGAGAGAGAGAGAGAGAGAGAGAGAGAGAGAGAGAGGAGGGAGAGAGAGAGAAGAGAGAGAGAGAGAGAGAGAGAGAGAGAGAGAGAGAGAGAGAGAGAGAGAGAGAGAGAGAGAGAGAGAAAGAGAATAAACACCGGATGTATTGCAGCTCCGGCCATTTTAATTAGAACGAGTTTCGTCATGATAGACTTTCGCTCTATCTCTCTTTCTTTCTTTCTTTCTTTTCGTGTCTTTCCGTCCGTCTCTCTCACTCTCCCTCTCCTCTGCTCCCCTCCCTCACACCATCTTTTCTCCTCCCACTTCCTATTCCCTCTCTCTCTCTCTCTTTCTTTCTTTCTCTCTTTCTCTCTTTCTCTCTCTTTCTCGCTCTCTGTCTATCTATCTATCTCTTTCTTTCTCTCTCTCTTTCTCTCTCTCTCTCTCTCTCTCTCTCTCTCTCTCTCTCTCTCTCTCTCTCTCTCTTTCTTTCTCTCTTTCTTTCTCTTTCTCTTTCTCTCTCTTTCTCTCTTTCTCTCTCCTTCCTCCCTCCCGTCCTACCTCCTTTGTCGTCCTTCTTTCCTCTCTCCTCTCCCTCTCTCCTTTCTCCTTTCCCACCTTTTCACCTTTCTCCCTCCTTCTCTCCTCTCCTTCCCTCTTCCCTCCGGCCTTGCTTCCCTCCCTCTTCTTCGCCTTTAATAATCCTTGACCCGTTCTTGCGCTTCTCCCTCGTCATTTTCTTTATTTTAGTGTGTCTGTGTCTCACGCCTTCGTAGCTCTTGCATCTTTTCTTCTTCCACTCTTTCATTGCGTCTGTTGTTTTTTCTTTCATTCTACTCGCCACGTGATTCGTTTCTGTTACATCATTATTATTCATTACCATGATCATCTAATGCATCATCATCATTATAATCACCATCGTCGTCATCATCATCATCATCATCATCATCATCATCATCATCATCACTATTCTTAAATACCAAAAAGGCTCTTTATTCGTGCCGAAGACCTTAAAATCGGTCCACCACGGCCAGGTCACCACCACCTCCACCTCCACCACCACCTCCACCGCCTCCACCACCTCCACCACCATCTTCATAATGGAAGCGGAGGTGAGGTTGCTTTCTGGTCTGCAACCTTTAAAAGTGAATTTATTTAATTATCGTTATAAGCGGTTTAGGCGAAACTGTGGAACACGCATGGCCTCTTTTCCTTAATGGTGTACGTGTGGTGATGAGGATGGTGATGATGGTGGCGGCGCGGTCATCGTCTTTGATGTGATGACGTGGAGGTGGTGGGGGCGCGTGTGGCGGTGTCGAGGGTTTTGCTTCATTTTTTTTTTTTTTTTTTTTTTTTTTGGGGGGGGGCGTTTCTGCTTCCCCTCCGTTCGCTCCTCCTTTTCTCGGTTCTCTTTTTTTGTTTTTATTTCTCTTCCTCTTTTTGTCTGTCTGTCTCTCTCTTCCTGTCTCTCTCTTCCTCTCTCTCTCTCTCTCTCTCTCTCTCTCTCTCTCTCTCTCTCTCTCTCTCTCTCTCTCTCTCTCTCTCTCTCTCTCTCTCTCTCTCTCTCTCTCTCTCTCTCTCTCTCTCTCTCACTCTGTTTGTCTGTCTGTCTCCTCTCCCTCCCTCTGTTAGTCCTCCTACCCTGTCTCTATCCTACCCTCTCCTCTTCTGCCTCTCTCATTCCTTCTTAATGTGTGTGCGTTTCTCTCTCTCTCTCTCTCCCTCCCCCTCTTCTTGGAAGGAAAGAAGCCAATAAGCAACAAATCTTGAGACATCAGGAAGAGTAAAGAGCGAATCTAATGTTAATGAGGTGAGAAAAGTAGGTCTCGGAAAGGGGAGACAGGCGAGAGGAGAGAAAGGAGGAGAGGGGAAGGGAGGGAGGGAGTCAGGGCAGAGGAGAAGAAGGAAGGGAGGGAGGAAGGAAGGGAAGGAGAAAGGGTGGAATGGAGGGAAGGAGGGAGACAGGCGAGAGGAGGGAAGGGGAGAGGAGAGAAAGGGAGGAAGGGAGGGAGGGATGGTGAGGAGAGAGAAAGGAGAAGAGGAGAGAGGAAGGGTAGGGAGACAGGATTGGAGGGATGGAAGGAGAGAGGGAAGGATGGGAGAGGGAGGGAGAAGGGGAGAGGGAAGGAGAAGGGGATGGCTAAGGGGTAGGGGAATGCGGGGACGGGGAGGGGTTTGGGGGAGCGGATTGCCTTCTGAGGGATGGAAACACACTGGCGATGGCAATTTCCCTAATAGAGGGATCTCCCGACGCGAAATGGCGAGGGGCCCTTTTTCCCGCCGAGTGAGTGCGAGTGCGTGGCCGCGAGATCCGAAGGCCCGGACTGGAATGCATCCCCGAGTGCGTGAGGGCGCGATGGGTGAGGGCGCGAGGGTGAGGGTGAGGGCGCGAGGGTGAGGGTGAGGGCGTTGGTGGGGTGAGGGTGAGGGCGCGAGGGTGAGGGTGAGGGCGCGAGGGTGAGGGTGAGGGCGCGAGGGTGAGGGTGAGGGAGCGAGGGTGAGGGTGAGGGCGCGAGGGTGAGGGTGAGGGCGCGAGGGTGAGGGAGCGAGGGTGAGGGTGAGGGCGCGAGGGTGAGGGTGAGGCGGAGGGAGCGAGGTGAGGATTAGGGCGCGAGAGGGTGAGGGAGTGAGGGTGAGGGAGCGAGGGTGAGGGAGTGAGGGTGAGGGAGCGAGGGTGAGGGAGTGAGGGTGAGGGAGTGAGGGTGAGGGAGCGAGGGTGAGGGGTGGGAGGGCGCGAGGGTGAGAGGGCGCGGGAGGGTGAGGGCGCGAGGGTGAGGGAGCGAGGGTGGGAGGGGTGAGGGCGCGAGGGTGAGGGTGAGGCGCGAGGGCGCGAGGAGTGAGGGTGAGGGTGAGGGCGCGAGGGTGAGGGTGGGGCGCGAGGGTGAGGGTGAGGGCGCGAGGGTGAGGGTGAGGGCGCGGGCGGGGCAGGTGGGAGGGCGGGTGCAGCAGGTGAAGTCGCGGCGGGGGGGTTGGGGGGGATGGGGGGAGCGGAAGGGTGAAAGGTGCGGGAGAATTTAGGGTGAGGAAGGGTGAGGGAAGGTCGGAGAGGTATTGGGCCCAGGTTTGGAGGGGACGTCGAGGGCTGACGTGGCTCTCTTCTCTCCTCTCTCTCTCTCTCTCTCTCTCTCTCACCTCTCACTCCCGCTCCTTCCGCCTCGCCTGCCTGCTCTCGCCTGCCTCGCCTCTCTCTCTCTCTCTCTCTCTCTCTCTCTCTCTCTCTCTCTCTCTCTCTCTCTCTCTCCCCCTCCTCCCTCTCCTCCCTCCCTCCCTCCCTCCCTCCCTCCCTCCTCTCCCTCCCTCCCTCCCTCCCTCCTTCCTCCCTCCTCCTCTCTCACGCTCCTTCCTCTCCTGTCAGTTTCTCTCTCTCTCTCTCCCTCTCTCACGCCCTTCCTCTCTGTCAGTTTCTCTCTCTCTCTCTCCCTCTCTCACGCCCTTCCTCTCTGTCAGTTTCTCTCTCTCTCTCTCCCTCTCTCACGCCCTTCCTCTCTGTCAGTTTCTCTCTCTCTCTCTTATCTCTCTCGCCGCCCGCCCTCCCTCCCTCTAATGGAGATTGGAAAAGACGATTTAGATGCCGAGACCGGATTTTTCTTTTCCGGTTCAAGAGGTCGGAAGGGAGAGCGGGGAGAGACTGAGGTAGATTGCTAGTTGAAATTGTGTGCGTGTGTGCGTGTGTGTGGGTGTGGGGTGGGGATGGGGGTAGTGTGTGGGGTGGGGTGATATGTGGGTGGGGGATGGGGTGTGTGTGTGTGGGTGGTGATGGGTGGGTGGGTGTGAGTGGATGGGTGTGTGTGTGTGTCTGTGTGCGTGTGTGTGTGGGGTGGTGTGGGTGGGTGGGTGTGGGTGGGTAAAGGTAGGGTGGGGGATGGGGGGTGGAGAGTGTGTGTGTGTGTGTGTGTGTGTGTGTGTGGGGTGTGTGTGTGGGGTGGCTGTGTGTGTGTGTGGGGGATGGGGAGCGTGTGGTGTGTGTGTGTGTGTGTATGTGTGTGTGTGGGGGTGTGTGTAAACGAGTGTTATGATATTGAGTTTGTATATAGATGAGACATGCAATGGTAGTTATTGACGGTGTGTGTAAGCTTAAGTAGTGGAATTATGTGTGTATGCAGACACGCTTATAGATGATTAACAAACACACGCACACACAAACAAACAGGCACATACACACACACATGTATATAAATATGTATATGTGTGTGTGTGTATGTGTGTGTGCGTGCGCCCTATGTGTTATTCCGTCCCCCTTACGGTATATTTGATTTGCATGTGTGTGCTTGGTGGGAATTAGTGTAGGCAGACACGCTTATAGATGATTAACAAACACACGCACACACAAACAAACAGGCACATACACACACACATGTATATAAATATGTATATGTGTGTGTGTGTATGTGTGTGTGCGTGCGCCCTATGTGTTATTCCGTCCCCTTTCCCCTTCCGTCTTCCCCTTTGCCTAAACCGCAGTCGCCTCCTGTTCCCTATTTTAAGTTCCTTTTTCCCCCTGACTCGTCCTTGTGCTTCTCCTCTTTTTCCCTCCTTCGCTAAATCACTTCCTTTCATCGTCCAGCTTGTCCCCCTTTCTGTTCGCTTCTTTTAGTACCTCTTTCTTCTTGTCTGTTGTCCGTAGGATCTTTCTGTCCCTTTTGTTTACTCCTTTTTTTCCTTTCTCCTTTTTCGCTTCCCTCTTATTCCTTCCTCCGTCTACCTTCCTTTCTCTTCTCTCTGTCATTCTCTTTACTGTGGTATCTCCGTGTTCCTCGCCTGGCATGTGTTCTCTGACTCATCTGTTTACCTTTCTGTGATTCATCTTTCTTTCCTCGGCTCTTTTCCCTCTCCTTCCTCTCTCTCTCCTCTCTTCTCTGTGTCCGCTCCCCATTCTCTCCTCTTTCCTCTCCTTACAGTTCCTGTGACATACACCTTTTCGCTTCCCTGACCTGTCCCGTGCTCTCTCCTCTTTTTCCTCACAAATCACTTCATCGTCCAGCTTGTCCCCTTTCTGTTCGCTTCTTTTAGCAAATTTCCTTCTTCTTGTCTGTCAGTCTGGTAGGGACCTTTCTGTCCTCTTTTGTTTACTCCTTTTTCCTTTCTCCTTTTCGCTTCCCTCTTATTCCTTCCTCCGTCCACCTTCCTTCTCTTCTCTTCAATGTCTCTTTTACTGTGGTATCTCCGTGTTCCCTGCCTGAGAATGTGTTCTCTGACTCATCTCCTGTTTACCTCTCAGATTCATCTTTCTTTCCTCACTCTTTCCCTCTCCTCCCTCCTCTCTCTCTCTCTCCCTCTTCTGTGTCCGTCTCTTTCTCCCTCTCTGACTCCTCTCCCCTTACTTCCCTAGACCTCCCTCCCTTCTGCTTTTCCTCCTCCTATTCCCTTCTTCCCTCGATCTCTTCCTTACTCTCCTCCCCACACCCCTGCTTCCCTTCTCTCTCTCACCCCACGCCCTACTCCCTCCTTCCCTCTCCTCACCCACCCCTCCTTCCCTCTCTCCCTCACCCACCCCTTTCCCCTTTCCCTTTTCCTCTCCCCTCACCCACCCCTTTCCCCTTACTTCCCTCTCCCCCCTCCTCTCTTCCCTCACTCACCCCTTTCCGCCTCCTTCCCTCTCCCCTCACCCACCCTTTCCCCTTCCTTCCCTCTCCCCTCACCCACGTTCCCTTTCCTCTTCTTCTTTTCCCTCTCTCCCTCACCCACCCCTTTCCCCTGCCTTCCCTCTCCCCTCACCCACCCTCTCCCCTCCCCCACCCCTTTCCCCCTCCTTCCCTCTCCCCTCACCCACCCACACGCTTATAGATGATTAACAAACACACGCACACACAAACAAACAGGCACATACACACACACACATGTATATAAATATATATATGTGTGTGTGTGTATGTGTGTGTGCGTGCGCCCTATGTGTTATTCCGTCCCCTTTCCCCTTCCGTCGTCCCCTTTGCCTAAACCGCAGTCGCCTCCGGTTCCCTATTTTAAGTTCCTTTTTCCCCCTGACTCGTCCTTGTGCTTCTCCTCTTTTTCCCTCCTTCGCTAAATCACTTCCTTTCATCGTCCAGCTTGTCCCCCTTTCTGTTCGCTTCTTTTAGTACCTCTTTCTTCTTGTCTGTTGTCCGTAGGATCTTTCTGTCCCTTTTGTTTACTCCTTTTTTTCCTTTCTCCTTTTCGCTTCCCTCTTATTCCTTCCTCCGTCCACCTTCCTTTCTCTTCTCTCTGTCATTCTCTTTACTGTGGTATCTCCGTGTTCCTCGCCTGGCATGTGTTCTCTGACTCATCTCCTGTTTACCTCTCTGTGATTCATCTTTCTTTCCTCGGCTCTTTTCCCCTCTCCTCCCTCCTCTCTTCTCTCCTCTCTTCTCTGTGTCCGCTCCCCTTTCTCCTCTTTCCTCTCCTTACACTTCCTGTGACATACACCTTTTCGCTTTTCTCTTTCCTCCTCTCCCTTTCTCTCGGATCTCTTTCCTTACTCTCCCCTCCCTCCCTTTTGTTTGTACAGCCTATTCCCCTTCTTCCCCTCTCTCTCCATACTCCTGCTTCCCTCTCTCTCTCACTCCCACTGCCCTTACCCCTCCTTCCCTCTCTCCTCACTTCCACCCCTCCTTCCCTCTCCCCTCACCCACCCCTTTCCCCCTTCCTTCCTCTCTCCCTCACCCACCTCTTTCCCTCCTTCTTCCCTCTCCCCTCACCCACCCCTCTTCCTCCCTCCTTCCCTCTCTCCCCTCACCCACTACCCCTTTCCTCCTTCCCCTTCCTTCCTCTCCCCCACCCACCCTTTCCCTCCTTTTCCCTCTCTCCTCCTCACCCACCCCTCCCCCTTCTTTCCCTCTCACCCACCCCTTTCCCCTGCCTTCTCTCCCCTTCTCTACCCACCCACTTTCTCTTCCCTCCTTCCCCTCCTCACCCACTTCTCTTCTCCCCCCCTTCCTCCCCTCACTCACACCCCTTTCCTCCGCATCTTCTCCCTCCTCACCATTCCCTCTCCCCTCACCCACCCCTTTCCCCCTCCTTCCCTCTCCCCTCACCCACCCCTTTCCCCCTCCTTCCCTCTCCCCTCACCCACCCCTTTCCCCCTCACTTCCGTCTCCCCTCACCCTCCCTTTCCCCTGCCTTCACCTTAAGGAAAGTGAGAGGAGACTGAAGGGAAGTGATTGCACCTTCTTTCTGGAGTTGACGCCCGTGTTCTTCGGGCTGATTTTCCTTGCACGTGCGGGAGGGAGGAGGGGGAGGGCGGAGGGGGAGGGAGTAAGGAGGAGGGAGGAGTTGGGATCGGGGAAAGGGGGGAGAGTGGGGAAGGGAGAGGGAGGAGGGGAGAAGGGGAAGGAGTAAGGAGGAGGGAGGAGGGGGAGGGTGGAATCGGGGGAATGGAGAAGGGAGGAGATGGGAGGTTAGAATGGGGAGAAGGAAGGAGGGAATAAGGAGAAGGGAGAGGTGAGAGGAGGGAGGAGGGGAGGAGGGAATCAGGGGAAAGCGGAGGAGGAAGAAGCGTGGAGGTGGGGAGGAAGGGAGGGAGGTGGGAGGAGGGTGGAATGGGGGAAAGCGAGGTGAGAGGAGGGTGGAATGGGGGAAAGGGAGGTGGGAGGAGGGTGGAATCGGTAGAAAGGAGGGAGAAGGGAGAACGAAAGAGGATGGAATCTGGGGTGGGTGTCCAGTGGGGGGAAGTGGAGGGGGTAGGGCAGGGGGCAGGGGGCAGCGGGCAGGGGGCCAGAGTTCCTGGAAGGGGCGCCCTGAGTTGATCATCTTGGATTGTGTTTCGAGGCAAATGTAACAGGAGGATATTTTTCTTCTCGCTTTCTCTCTCTCTCTCTTTTTTTCTTTCTCATTTTGTGTGTCTTTACGGATTTCAGTCGATCAGCTGATGGATTTTCTTTTTCTTCTTCCTATTTTTTTACCTTCTTCTTCAAGTCGTGATAATGATACACTCGATTTTTTTCTTCTTCTCCCTGTCTTCTCTTTTTCTCTCTCTCTCGTCCGTCCGGGATGCGACTTGTCCATTTTCGTGATGAGGAGGCAGTGCCATTGTCGGGCCCGGGGTGCTGCTGCCCTCGCGCGGCCGGGCTGGCACTCCGCGGCGGGTCACGAGGCTCATGGGACGGTGGTGGGGGGGGTGAGGGGTGAGGGGTTGGGTGGGTTGGGTTGGTGAGGGAGTGAGGGGTTGGGTGGGTGGGGGTGAGGGGGTTGGGTGGTGGGTTGGGTGGGTGAGGGGTTGTGGTGAGGTGAGGTGTGGGGGTGAGGGTGAGTGAGGGGTTGGGAGGGTTGGGGGTTAGGGTGAATAGCGGCCTTTGTACTTTCCTCTTTCCTTTCTGGGTCTTCTTCGGTTTTATCTCTCTTTAAACTTTAAACTTTCTCTTCTCTCTCTTCTTCTTTCTGTAATCTTTTTTTTTTTTTTTTTTTTTTTTACTCCCATCCCATTTTGCCTTTAATTTTCCACACAGACTATTGGAATTTCTCTCCTTCCCTTTCTTGGGTCTTTTGGTTTTCTCTCTTTCTCTCTCTCTCTCTCTCTCTCTCTCTCTCTGCTCTCTCTCTCTCTCTCTCTCTCTCTCTCTCTCTCTCTCTCCCTTTCTCTCTCCCTTTCTCTTTTTCCTCCCTCTGTGTCTGTCTCTCTCTCTCTCTCTCTCTCTCTCTCTCTCTCTCTCTCTCTCTCTCTCTCTCTCTCTCTCTCTCTCTCTCTCTCTCTCTCTCTCTCTCTCTCTCCCTCTCTCTCTCTCTCACTCTCTCCTCTGTGTGTCTGTCTCTCTCTCTCTCTCTCTCTCTCTCTCTCTCTCTCTCTCTCTCTCTCTCTCTCGCTCTCTCTCTCTCTCTCTCTCTCTCTCTCTCTCTCTCTCTCTCTCTCTCTCTCTCTCTCTCTCTCTCTCCCTCTCTCTCTCTCTCTCCCTGTGTGTCTGTCTCTCTCTCTCTCTCTCTCTCTCTCTCTCTCTCTCTCTCTCTCTCTCTCTCTCTCTCTCTCTCTCTCTCTCTCTCTCTCTCTCTCTCTCTCACTCTCTCCCTCCCTCTGTGTGTCTGTCTCTCTCTCTCTCTCTCTCTCTCTCTCTCTCTCTCTCTCTCTCTCTCTCTCTCTCTCTCTCTCTCTCTCTCTCTCTCTCTCTCTCTCTCTCTCTCTCTCTCTCTCTCTCTCTCTCTCTCTCCTCCCTCCTCCTTCTCTCTTACTTTCTCTGTAATCTTTCTTTACTCCCACCCCATTTTGCCTTTAATTTTCCAATAGACATGGAATTTCCTGCACGAGATTGTGTTTTTTATTGTTTTTATCACCAGTATTTGTTGTGTTTTTATTGAGAGCGATGATGCCACGCGCCGGGCCCCTCGCGAACACTCCCCGAAGTCGTCCAGGGAGGAAAGTCTTGAGGGCGAAGGCCTATATTATCGAATTACTGCTTGCTCTGTGACGGTGCCATTCTCTCTCTCTCTTTCTGGCCTCCTCCTTTCTTTCTCTCTCTTGTTCGTTCGTGCTCTCCTGTTCTCTCAAGCTAACTCTTTCTCTCTCTTGTTCGTTCTTGCTCTCTCTGTTCTCTCGCGTCTCCCTTTCTCTCTTGTTCTTTCTATATTATCGAATCACTGCTTGCTCTGTGACGGTGCCATTCTCTCTCTCTTTCTGTCCTCTTCCTCCTTTCTCTCTCTTGTTCGTTCTTGCTCTTGTTTTCGCGTCTCCCTTTTCTCTCTTGTTCGTTCTTGTTCTTACCGTTCTCTCACTTCCCCCTTTCTCTCTTGTTCTTTCTTGCTCTTCCGTTCTCTCGTCCCCCTTTCTCTCTTGTTCTTTCTTGCTCTTCCGTTCTCTCGTCCCCCTTTCTCTCTTGTTCTTTCTTGCTCTTCCGTTCTCTCACTTCCCCTTTCTTGTTCTTCGCTCTCTCATCTTTAATTCCTTTCTTGTTCTTCTCTTGCTCTTTGATTC
>NC_091587.1:1914658-1922158 GCF_042767895.1 Penaeus vannamei | reverse complement strand
CCCTCTCTCCTTTTCCCTCTCTCTCTCTCTCTCTCTCTCTGTTTTTCCCTCTCCCTCTCTTTCATTCTCTCTTTCGCCCTCCCTTCCTTCACTCCCATTTACCCTCCCTCCCTTCAGCATCGAGGGTCAGAGGACGAGCCGACATAACCACCGCTCACAGGCATGCATCTCTCGGGGCTTATGTTGAAGCTCTCCCGCGGGAAGCGTTGGATATTTCACGTCGCGATGACCGGTCCCTCGCTCCCGACGCGTTGCAAGGGGAAGACCGGGTTGAGGGGAAAGTTGGAAGGGGAAGGGGGCGGTGGAAGGGCGAAATGGTAGGTAAAGCGAGGGGGTTGAAAGAAGGGGAAGAGGGAGTGGTGGTAGGGTGGAGGGAGGGGGAGGTAAGAAGAAGGGGAGATGGTCGAAGGGCAAGAGGAGGGAAAGGGCGAAGGGGGGGATTGGTTTGGGTAAGGAGGAAGGGTAGGAGGAGGGAAAAAGGGAATGGTGGAAGGAGAGAGGGAGAGGGTGGCTAAGCAAGAAACTGGAGAAAGAAAAGTGGTGGAAGGGAAAGGTGAAAGGGCAAAAGAAGAAGAACGAGAGAGGGAAGTGGGAGATGCGAAGGCAAGTGAAAGGGACGGAGGAGAGGCGGAAGAGAACGAGAAAAGCCAAACGGGCAAAGGGTTAGAGCGAGAGAGAGGGAGAGGCCGAGAGATGTATGGGGGAGGCAGGAAGGGAGAAGAGCACTCGGAATTTAAATTTTGTCGCGTGCGTCTTCCCATTTATCGAGATCTCTCCTGCGTCTGCCTTTCGCTCTTTGTTCTGTTCTCCGGCCGATATATATATACACATTTTCGCGTTTTTTGATCCCCGCTGAATGGCCGTCGCTGGAGTGTAGCTTTGTGCGATTTTTTCCCCGTCACATATTTGTATATTACGCGTTCCTTGTTCGCCCATTGTCGCCGATCCGCTTTGTAGCTTCCGGCGTTAGTTAGCTCGAGTGCAGCTTTGTGTGATGTCGGAGAGGAGTATTGGACTCGGCGGCGGGTGTCACGCGCGTCGCATACACACGCATACACACGCACACACACGCATACACACGCATACGCACGCATACACACGCACACACACGCATACACACGCATACACACGCGCGCTGGTACTGACTTGTCCTGTGGGTGCGTCTCATGGGGCGCATACACACGCACGCGCGCTTGTGCTGACTTGTCCTGTGCGTGCGTCTCTTAGGGCGCATACACACGCATACACACGCACACACACGCACACACACGCATACACACGCGCGCTTGTACTGACTTGTCCTGTGCGTGCGTCTCTTAGGGCGCATACACACGCATACACACGCATACACACGCGCGCTTGTGCTGACTTGTCCTGTGCGTGCGTCTCTTAGGGCGCATACACACGCATACACACGCACACACACGCACACACACGCATACACACGCGCGCTTGTACTGACTTGTCCTGTGCGTGCGTCTCATGGGGCGCATACACACGCATACACACGCACGCAAGCATGTACTGTCTTGTCCTGTGCGTGGATGGGTACTTGTGTGCTAGGTGTGTGTGTGTAGATGTGATGTTAAGGATGTTGTTCTTGTAAAGGGAGAAATTTGGTGGTTTTAGTTTAGGGTTGGAGAATGTCCATTTTCCGGATGACTTTGCGTGTGTGTGGATGTGTATGTGTGTACGTATGTGTGTGAATGTGTATTTGTGTACGTATGTGTGTGAATGTGTGTATGTATACGAACATGTGTGAATGTATATGTGTGTATGAACGTGTGTGAATGTGTATGTGTACGTACGTGTGTGAATGCGTATGTGTACGAACGTGTGTGAATGTGTATGTGTACGAACATGTGTGAATGCGTATGTGTACGCACATGTGTGAATGCGTATGTGTGTACGCACGTGTGCATTCATGTCAGTGTGTGCGCGGCCTGGTGTGTGGACAGGTGCGTGTTGGCGTTTTCATGCAAGGAGGGGCAGGAAGGGGGGGGAGGGGGAGGGGGAAGGGGGTCCCGCCGCTCTACATTACGGGAATGAGATTCGCGCGCCTCCCTCCCGGCCGCTCTGTGCCCAGGCCTTGGGTTTGTGTGATTAAGTCCGTTTTAAGTCCGTTTTACGTCCATTGATTGCCGCGTTTATTGGGGCTGGGGTTGCGATGACCTGGGGGGAGGGGGAGTGCAATGCAGTTGGGGCCTGGGGATGTGGAGGTGAAGGGGGGTCCTGAGAGAGGAGGAGGTGGAGGAGAAGGTGGAGGGCCTCTTACTTTTTAGTTTTTCTTTTATTTATTTTTCGTTTTTTTTCTCTTTTGATCTCCTTAGGAAACTATCCTCGATCTATTTTTTTGCGGATGTTGCACGTTTTCTTCCTCATCTTATATATATATATATATATATATATATATATATATATATATATATATATATATATATATGTGTGTGTGTGTGTGTGTGTGTGTGTGTGTGTGTGTGTGTGTGTGTGTGTGTGTGTGTGTGGTTATGATTATTTGATTATTGATGCATATTTGTGATATTCAGACATCAATTCACCAACCACTTTGTACATACTCGTCTGGATAAAAAAAAAAAATGCATAGCCTTATGTAACCAGTCCAAATATAGTCAGGATAACTAATCTACCAGATTTCCACAATTGATACAGGTTTAGTACCTCCAATTGCTAGAATTGTTTCCTCCATTGGCCACTGGGCTCCATCTTTCTATTTTTCCCTCCTATATATCGTTTATTAACCCCACCCTACCCTACCCCATCAAGACATTTATTTCTCCCTTTCTCTCTTTTATTTTCCCTATTCTGTTTTATTTTTATTCATCATATCCCTTGAAGTCTCCTCACTCTTACACAGTGTTATGGAAGTGAATTTCTCTCGATCCCAAGTTCACTTTTTCTTTTCCGACACCCCCCTGTCCCCCCTCCCCTGCCCCCTTCACTCCCCTCTGTCCCCCTAGTCTTGCGTCCCCATCAGCCTCGGAGGTTCTCAGTGAACGTCGCGACTTTTTAAAATTAATGTTTGATGCCTTTATGAATCGCTTTGATATATATATATCGCTGGTGAACCGTCCGCTCGCGCCAGTGCAGTGCGGACCCGGGTCGGAGGGGGTCGCGCGTTTGGCCTGCTCTTTGTGTCTCGGGGTCTCGGGGTCTCTGTGTCTGTCTGTCTTTGCTCTTTGTGTCCCTAATCCGGGGTCCTCGGGCCTGGGTCTGTCTGTCTGGCTTTTGCTGTCTCTGGTGCTTGGTTCGTGTCCTTCTGTACTCTCTGGGTTTGTCTTGTGCTTTCAGGTCTGTCTGCCTATTTTGTGTCTTTGTCTGTCTTTGGTTTTCTGTGTCTCTGTCTGTCTTTGGCTTTCTGTCTCTGTCTGTCTTTGGTTTTGTGTCTTTGTCTGTCTTTGGTTATGTGTTCTTGTCTGCCTTGTGTTGTGTCTCTGGTCCTTCTGTCCCTGGGTTTCTGTCTGGCTTTGGCTTTCTGTGTCTGTCTGGCTTTGGTTTTGTCTTTGGCTTTCTGTGTCTGTCTGGCTTTGGTTTTGTGTCTTTGTCTGTCTTTGGCTTTCTGTGTCTGTCTGTCTTTGGTTTTGTGTCTTTGTCTGTCTTTGGCTTTGTGTCTCTCTGTCTTTGCGTGTCCCTCGGTCCTTCTGTCCTTGGGTTTCTGTCTGGCTTTGGCTTTGGGTCTTTGTCTGTCTTTGGTTTTGTGTCTCTGTCTGTCTTTGGCTTTCTGTGTCTATATGTCTTTGGCTTTACGATTGTAACGCGCAGAAGGTAATACCAGATACACATTACGCTCTGGTGGTTTGGCGAAGGCAGTGCACACATCTTGTCTTCGTGGTTTCTTTCATACACGATAAAGCACAATGACGCATCGATGCACAGATGTCTGTCTTTGCACGCTTTCTGTGGACGTCTCTGTTCCTTGGTTTGTGTCTCTATCGGTGTGAGTACCTCGTGTCTCACTTTCTTGCTCACACATTGCTATGTCGCACAAAAATTAGTACAATTACGGTCAAAAGGTAAGCATCCTTGTACGCACGGCGGCAACACACAAGTCGTATGTACGTATAGACATGCACGGTATAGTATGTGGGGATGTATGTATGCATGTATGTAAATGTGTACGTATGTATACGCGCACGCGTGGCATATGTATCAGACAGGTATTGCATATATGCATGTATGTGCGCGCATATGCATGTACTGTCGCAACAAAGTGTATGTGTGCAAAGCATACCAATGCAGGTAGCAGGTAGTGTGCGCACTTCAGATGTGTGTGTGTATGTATTATTAACACGGCGCAGGTGCAATGCAGAGTGTATGTATATGCATGTATGTGTGTGTATGTGTATGCATTGTGTATACATGCAGGTATCACGAATGGCATGTGTATGTATATGTATAAACTACAGCAAAAATGTATATGCATGTATGCAACGTCTGTATGCATATGCATGCGGCATTATTACGCGACAATGTGTGTGTATGTATATGCATGTATGTGTGTGTATGTATATGCATGTATGTGTGTGTATGTATATGCATGTATGTGTGTGTATGTATATGCATGTATGTGTGTGTATGTATATGCATGTATGTGTGTGTATGTATATGCATGTATGTGTGTGTATGTATATGCATGTGTATGCGGTGTGTATATGCAGTGTGTGATGACGCACGTACGTGCGTACGCATATGCACGTACGTGTCCGTAATGCATATACACGAAGGCGTGTATGTACGTATGCATGTATTTATTACAAAATGCATGTATGTGTGTGTATGTATATGCACGTATGTGTAATGCATGTATGTGTGTATGTTTATGCATATTTATTTGTACGTGCACATGAGCGTTTCCTCCGTCCCTCCCTGCTGTTGTCCAGAATATTCCCCGTTAAAAAAAGGGGGACGCACCCCCCCCTCCCCCCCTCCGCCGCTTGCTGTTGAGCCCTTAATAGCTTGGCCTGAAGTTATTCTAATAGGATTGTGTGTTACCCGATCGTTACTACGAATTAAGCGCAACTTGAGCGCAGTATATTCTGATGAGAGTCAGCGGGGCGATGTACGAGGCGAGGGGAGGATGGAGCAGCGAGAGGAGGGGGAAGGCGGGGGGAGGGGGAAGGGAAGGGAGGGGAAGAGGGGAGGGAGGGGGCGATGGACGAGGGGAGTGGAAGGCGAGGGAAGGCGGAGGGTGAGGGGAGGAAGGTGAGGGGGAGAGGGGAGAAAGAAGAGAGCGGGGAAGATAAGAAGGCTGGGAGGGGAGTGTGTGTGTGTGTGTGTGTGTGTGTGTTTGAATGTGTGTGTATGTATGTTTGAGTGTGTGTGTTTTTGAATGTGTGTGTGTTTGAGTGTGTGTGTTTTTGAGAGTGTGTGTATGTTTGAGTGTGTGTGTTTTTGAATGTGTGTGTGTGTGTGCATGCACCGATTTGTATTTGTCTGTATGCTTGTGTTTGGGGGTAACTATGTATACCGAGTTATGTCTGTCTGTATGTTTGTTGGCTTTGTACCGATTTGTGTTTGTGTCTCTGTTTCTGGACTACAGTGTACTGGTTTGCGTGTCTGTCTGCCAGTCTGTGGGCTGTGCGTTTGTCTGTGTGTTTTTGGACGTCGATTTGTGTCTTTCTGTATGTATGAATTTGTTTGTGGACGGATATGTATTGATTTGTGTCTCTTTGAAATTTATATCCTTGTTTCTTTTTCCTTATTACCTCTTCTGTTTCTCTCTCTCCCTCCCCTTCATCGTCTCCACTTCCCTTCCCCTCTCTTTCATCCATTCCTCCCTCCATTTCCTTTCTCCCTCTCTCTCTCTCTCTCTCTCTCTCTCTCTCTCTCTCTCTCTCTCTCTCTCTCTCTCTCTCTCTCTCTCTCTCTCTCCTCTCTCCCTCTCTCCCTCTCTCCCTCTCTCTCTCTCTCCCTCTCTCCCTCTCTCCCTCTCTCCCTCTCTCCCTCTCTCCCTCCCTCCCTCCCTCTCTCTCCCTCATCCTCTCCTCTTCTCTTTCCCTCGTTTCACTCTTTCCTGCCTCCGCTCTTCTCCATTCCTCTTCCGACTCGTGTCTGTATGTACTTGTGTCGCGTGCATCTGTTTGTGCCAGTGTACAATTTCAGTTCATTTCGGTTCATTTCAGAATTTGAGTCTCTTTTCGACGCGCCTCTCGCTCACGGGTTCCCTAGTCACAATTTCAGTTCATTTCGCTCAATTTGAGTCTCTTTTCGACGCGCCTCTCGCTCACGGGTTCCATCGCCGCTTTTATTCCTTCGTTAACGGCGACAGGGACAGCGGAGAGTCGCCTCGTATAGCGTGTGTTACGACAGCTGATTGCCGACGGGGTGTTGCTACGGGTTGGCTTTGTTTTGGTTTCAGTGTTTGTGTGTGTGTGTGTGTGTGTGTGTTTTGTGTGTCTCTGTAGGTGTGTATTTTATATGTGTCTGTGTAGGTGTGTCTTTTATGTGTCTGTGTCTGTGTGTATTTTATATGTGTCTGTGTAGGTGTGTATTTTATGTGTCTGTGTCTGTGTGTCTTTTATGTGTCTGTGTATGTGTGTATTTTATGTGTCTGTATCTGTATTTATATGTGCCTGTCTATTCATGTGTGTGTACGTGTATTCGTTTGTCTATGTGTTTGTATATTCATGTATTACTTTATTTATTTATGGATATGTATTCATATGTTTATTAATTTATTTATGTATATGTTCATTTATGCACATATGCAGGGATGTGTGTTCTTATATAACACAGTATGGAGTATATGTCTGTATTAGATGTAAGTACGTGTGTGTGTGTGTGTGTCTTGAACATACTTCCGGGTCCCTGATCGCCCCTGGCATGACAATGTACCCAATGCCAGACCAAATATGCGCGGGGCACGATCGGCATGCAGTCCACGCCCGAGCCCGCGTCCTTGCGATCTCGCGGAGGGTCGGCGTGGCGAGGGCGTGGCGAGGGCGTAGCGAGGGCGCCGGTTTCGTATGCAGAAGCGGGCGCGTCTGTCTTGATTGGAATGCGCGGCGAGGGAGGTGCTTTTGCGTGGGGTTGGTTGGTTTGTTTGTTTGTTTGGGGGGTTCGTGTGTCTAGGTCGGTGGGGTCTTCGGTGGTGTTTTGGCGGGAGGGGGATAGGGAGGTTTGGCGTTCGGGGGGCAGGGATTGGTTTGGGGGGATAGGGTGGTAGTGGGTTGTGAGTTGGGGAGTGTGTAGGGGGCCAGTTCTTCTTCTCTTCTTCCTCTTTCTTTTCCTCCTTCTCTTACTCCTACCTCCCCTATCTTAGTTCTAATTCTTTCCCACTTTCTTCCTCTTCTCCTATTCATCTCCTTATTCTCCCTCGTCCTCCTCCTCTCTTCTTCCCCCTCCCCCTTCCCCTCCTTATTCTCTCCTCCCTCCCCCATTCCCCCTCCTTCTCCCTCCTCCCCCCATTCCTCTCCTCCCTCCCCCCCCCATTCTCCCTCCTCCTACTCCTCCCTCCTCCCCTCCCCTTTTCCCTCCTCCCTC
>NC_091587.1:1907158-1909658 GCF_042767895.1 Penaeus vannamei | reverse complement strand
GGCTGATGTGACATTTATGATTACAAGTTAAACTCAAAGAATGATGTCAAACAAATTTAATAATGGTTGAAGGGAAACGTATCTGCTCTGAGCGTATTATGCAGAAAAAAACTGATATATATGTCTTTGTCTTATAATAATATCGTATTTCTCTCTGCAGGTGAGCTTGGTGTCCAGTCGGCTGCCCGAGGCGTCAACAGTACGTGAGTTTTAATTTTTGATATATATCTGTACTCAGATATTCATGCACACATACTCGAACACGTATGCTTCTATGTATAATAACTGGCGAGAGAATGTATGTATGTATGAATAGAAAAAAACAATCTACTGTGTTGATACTATGGCATTAAAACCCATAATTAACAAATTATTCTGACGATTCCGAAACTGTTGTCTCACTTTCTGCAATAAATCTAGTTTGTGCATTGTGGGTTTTACTACTATATTTATGCATGTACGTTCTTGCACATACACATGAGCGTATTATTGAGAGGTGGAGCTGACAAGGACATTGATGTTTATAATTGGTGGTATGGTTATGTATACTTGCTTTTATTTGTTTTTGTGTTTTTTTCGTTATCGTTATTGGTTATGCGTTTTTATTCCTCCACCAACGAGGTTATGGCTCTGGTCGCGTTTGTCTGTTCGTTCGTTTGTCCGTTTGTTAGCAGGATCACTCAAAAAAGTTATGAATATTTATTTATTTATTTATTTATTTTATTTATTTTATTTTTATTTTTTTTATTTTTTATTATTATTATTATTTTTTTTTTTTACCAGAGGTGTGTCTTAGCCTAACTCTGATTCTCTTAAAATTCGTCTTCCGGATCTAGGAATTTTTCACATTGCGTCATTACCCATTATTTCCTTGTCTCCACCACGGAGGTTATGTTCACGGACGTCAGCTGCGTACTCGAGAAAGGTGATTTTGATGTATTTCTTCAGTTGTGAACATTTTCGTTGCATCGGTGAGCCTATATTGCCCTGGCGGAGGTATGCGCTGTCAGAGTGCTTGTTGATGATGCACATTTTTTTTATCACTGTTTTCCGCGTTGTGCAACATCTCGGGTACGACGCATTAAAGTCCGCCAGTAGAGTCTCCTCAAGGTCAGAGAGGGGGGGGGGGTCATGCGGTCGAAGAGCATAAAGGCCAGTTAAATCACAACAGCATAATAATACGGCGGGAACCTAGGGTCATGTAGCGGTGGACATCCAGAGCCTGTTTGTCTCTCTGGTTATCTGTCTATTTCTTTCTCTTTCTTTCTTTCTTCCTCTTTTTCTTTTTCTTTCTCTTTTTTCTTTTTCTTTCTTTCTTTCTCTTTCTCTCTCGCTCATTCTCTTTCCCTCTTTCGCTCTCTCTCTTGCTCTCTCTCGCTCTCTCGCACTCTCTCTTTCTTTCTTTCTTTCTCTCTCTCTCTCTCTCTCTCTCTCCCTCCTTCTCTCTCTCTCTCTCTCTCTCTGTCTTTCTCTCTCTCTCTCTCTCTGTCTCTGTCTCTGTCTCTGTCTCTCTCTTTCTTTCTCTCTCTCTCTCTCTCTCTCTCTCTCTCTCTCTCTCTCTCTCTCTCTCTCTCTCTCTCTCTCTCTCTCTCTCTCTCTCTCTCTCTCTCTCTCTCCTCCTCCTTGCCCCTCCCTCCTCTTTCTTTCCTCCCTTCTCTTTTTTCCTTCCCTCTCCCTTTTCCCCTCTTCTCTCTCTCTCTCTTTCCTTCTTTTCCTTCCCCTTCTTCCCTCTCTCACTCTTAATTCCTTAAATTCCTAAAATCCTCTTCATCCCCGCACTCCCTCTCTCCTCCTCCCACCGATGCTCCCTTCTCTCGTCTCCATCTTCTCCACTCCTCCCTCCCTTTGTCTCTCTCTCTCTCATCCTCTCTCTCTCTCTCTCTTCTCCTCCTCCTTCTTTTTCTTCTTCTTCTTCTCCTTCTCCTTCTCCTCCTCCTTCTTCTTGTTCTTGTTCTTCTTGTTCTCCTCCTCCTCCTCCTCCTCCTCCTCCTCCTCCTCCTCCTCCTCCTCCTCCTCCTTCTCCTCCTCCTCCTCCTCCTCCTCCTCCTCCTCCTCCTCGGGCGCCGGCTTCTATGCTGGTATTGGTTGTACTTCGTTATTTTATTTCATGAATTAAGACGAGAAATCAGTTTCCCTTTTAACGTACGTCAGGAAGAAGGAAATTGAAGCAAGCATAGTATTGTATTGTATATTAGTGGAGAAAATAGGCTTAGTGAAGTAAAAAAAAATAATGAATGGAAGCAAACATAGTGTTGTTCCCGGTGTACTAGTGGAGAAAATAGGTTTAGCGAAGTAAAAATGATCATAATAATAATGAATTGAAGCAAGCATAGTATTGCCTCCGGTGTATTAGTGGAGAAAATAGGCTTAGTTGAAGTAAAAATGATAATAATAAGATCGAATTGAAGCAAGTATAGTAGTGTCCCCGGTATATTAGTGGAGAAAATAGGCTTAGTGAAGTAAAAATGATAATAATAATAATGAATTGAAGCAAGCAAAA
>NC_091587.1:1894298-1906658 GCF_042767895.1 Penaeus vannamei | reverse complement strand
GCTGCCCGGCCGAGGCGCGCTGGGAAGGACTCGGAAAATCGCTTTGTTGACGTGATGAGACGTTTCCCCGTGAGGAATGAACCGTGATTGGACGGGTTGAATTGCATCGTTGAGGTCCTTGCGGTCGTTTCGGGGGCGGTCGTTTCGGGGGCGGTCGTTTCGGGGGCGGTCGTTTCGGGGGCGGTCGTGCTTCTGGGGCGGTCAGCTGGGGGGCTCTCACACCTGCCTCTGGAGGGTGTCGAGCCTGAGTTCACGGCCTCGGGGGGCTGGCAGCGGGAAATCGTTCGGGTCCCGTCGTGGGGGAGGGGTGGGGGGTGGGGGGGATGAATCGCCATTACGAGCTGAAGGAGGCTTTTTTCTGGGAAGGTCATTTCTGGGGAATTCCTGGCGAGTGCTGGGACGATCGCGCGGGGTCTTGTTTGGAGGGAATGTTCGCGTCACTGGCAGTCGCTGCGAAGAGTTTGGAAGTGTGCGAATAGACGCGGCGCGTTTAGGTTGAGCCTTGTTGTGGAGGACGCGTAATGCCCGCGCCATTTTTTCTCTCCTTCGTTCGTTCCCGCCCTGCAGACCGAAGCCTCCTGGTTCATTCCGCCCGGACGGAATGACGGAGGTGCGAAGCGGCGCCGCATCGCGTCGTGTCGAGGGAAGGCCCCCGGAATGCCTGGGAATACGTGGCATTGGCTCAGCGCGAATGTACTGCGGCCTCGCCCCCTCGCTGTTACATGATAGTGCCATCTCTTATTGACAGCCTCTCGTAGGCGGCGTCGCTCCATGATGCTTCCCTTAATGGCTCAAACTCCATTCCTGAAAGTGCGCCGCCGTCGAATTGTTTAATGGTGCCACTAGCCCGGTGGCTGTTGCTTTTATTGGCACTTCGAAACTTAGCTTAGAAAGCCCGGCTTCAGCTCGGCGTTTTGTGGCGTCGTATTTTGTTTTTTTGTTTATTTGTTTTGTTACATTCCTATCGGCATGGACCGAAATTTGCCAAGTTTTGTATTTGTATTACTTCACGATGGCTCGTTGCCCCCCCCCCCCCTCTCTCGCTTCTCTCTCGTTGATGCCGCGAGAGAGGAACCGGCTTCCCTCGGGCCGCGAGCCATTTCCCGGGAGTCAGTGCCTGATGGCGCCGCATTAACCCGGGAGGTTAGCTAGCAATGGCATTCATTGCCGGCAACACTGATTCATGGGTGGCCGTTCTTCTCCCACGGCCGGGGCGCTCAGGCGGAGGCGCGGGCGGAGGCGTCCGGCGGCGCTGGGCGGGATCGCGCATTCCCGGGCAGTGGGCGCCGGGAATTGTTGCTCTAAATGAACGCCCCTTCCCGTAGTGCCGGTCGCAGGGAAGGAGAGGCGCTTGTCCCGGCGCAGAGGGGCTTCGGAATGACGGTGGATGGGGGTTTGGAGTGGTCTGTGAGGTGGCGGGAGAGGGTGGCGGTTGTTGGCCTGAGGATGATCTGTGCGGAGAGGTGGCGGTCTAAGCGGGGGAGAGGGCGGGGGAGACGGGAAGGTGTGATGCAGGAGGGGAGGAGGGAAAGAAGGGGAGCAGGAGGTGAGGAAAGGAGTAAGATGAAAAGAAAAAGGAAGAAGAGAAGGAGAAATAGAGGAGGTGGGGGAGGGGGAGAATGGCACTGTGTCGAAGGCAGGGCCCGATTTGCGTCGAGTGCCAGAAGGCAGTGCCTCTCTTACGGCTGCCAATTAGCACCCGGATGACACAAGGCATGGCTTCCTTTACGGGCAGGGAGTGCCATTCTAAGATGCTTGGCTCTTCCCCTAAATGGCACCCAGCCTCTCGTAAAGCAGAAGCAGAGAGGAAAGGATTACAAATCTATTTTTAATTGCGTAATGCGTTTCTGATGATTCTGTTCTCCTCTTCCTCAGGTAAGCGCTGGACCCCCCCCCCCCCCGCCTGTCCCCCCGTTCGGCCCGCAACCTGACCTTTGGTGCGGAAGGCGAAAGGTACAGTTCTTTATTTATGTATCGGGAGGTATTTTCGGGTATTGTTAAAGTCGCTTTTTGGGTGTAGGGGGGGAGGGGGTGTTCTACTGAGGTACCGAGGTCATCTTTTTCTATCGGTGTAAAAACATGTTATGAAAGAAGACAATCTCTCTCTCTCTCTCTCTCTCTCTCCCTCTCTCTCTCTCTCTCCCCCTCCCCCCCTCTCTCTCTCTCTCTCTCTCTCTCTCTCTCTCTCTCTCTCTCTCTCTCTCTCTCTCTCTCCTCTCTCTCTCTCTCTTTCCCTCTCAACTCAACTTATTGTCTGTCCTGCTTTCTCTCTCCCAGTCTCGTTATGTCCTTCGCTGTCTCCCTCTCTCTTCTGTAGCGTCTAGGCACTCCAGCGAGCGTGACGAGTGGTTAAGAGCCGGCGCTGGCACTCTCGGCCGGGCCTGGAAACTTTGCCTTTTATCGACCCGGAAATATGTCGTAAAGCAGGCACTCGCGGCAGACGCGGCGCGCATAAAAAAATAGTTGCGAAGATTGCACGCCGCGGGAAGACGGCATTCGACCGGCTGTTCCGACGGCCTTCCCTCCCGCCCGGGCATGAGGCGGCGCCCCAGGAGGAGGAGAGATTCGCCGCAAGGGGGGGTGGCACTCCCGGCAGCGAGGGCGGCCGAGTGCCACCTCCGAGGGCGAAGTCATTCACCGGATCAGCGTTTATGCGCCCTAAAAGCGCGTGTGGACGAGGCGGCGGACGGGAGTGATGGTCGCAGGACGGGGCGAAGGGAAGGTTGGGGGGAGAAGGGAGGGGTGGATGGGGAGAAGGAAGAAGGAGTGGGGTGGATGGTGGAGAAGGGAAGGGAGGGGTGGATGGGGGAGAAGGGAGAAAGGGAGGGGTGATGGGGAGAAGGAAGGGAGGGTGATGGGGTGGAGGAAGGGGAAGAGGAGGTGGATGATGGGGAGAAGGGAAGGGAGGGTGGATGTGGATGGGGAGAAGGGAAGGGAGGGGTGTGATGGGGGAGAAGTGGGAAGGTGTGGCGGGGATGAAGGGAGGAGAAGGGAAGGTGTGGGGGTGAAGGGAAGGGGGGGATGGGGGAGAAGGGAAGGTGTGGGGGTGAAGGGAGGAGAAGGGAAGGTGTGGGGGGGTGAAGGGAGGGGGGATGGGGGAGAAGGGAAGGTGTGGGGGGTGAAGGGGGTGAAGGGAGGGGTGGATGGGGGAGAAGTGAAGATGGAAGGTGGGGGGTGAAGGAGGGAGGGTGGATGGGGAGAGAAGGGGAAGGTGTGGGGGTGAAGGGAGGTGGGTGGATGGGGGAGAAGGGAAGGTGTGGGGGGTGAAGGCAGGGGTGGATGGGGGACAAGGGAAGGTGGGGGGTGGGGAAGGGAGGGGGTGGATGGGGAGAAGGGAAGGCAGGCAGGGTGGGATGGGTGGAGAAGGGAAGGTGGGGGGTGGATGGAAGGGAGAATGGGGAGAAGGGAAGGGGGGGGAAGGGGAGGGGTGGATGGGGACGAAGGGAAGGTGTGGAGGGGGTGGGATGGGGGGAGGGGAGAGAGAGGGGGGTTGTGAATGAGGGGGAGAAGGTTGCTATAGTGGTCGGCGGGAGGGAGGGGAAGTGTTAAAAAGTGGGGGGGTGGGGGGGTTAAAGCGCCTGAGGGTAGGCACTTTGTGGCTACTGCGTCCCCCTCCCCCCCCTCCCCCCCTCCTCTCCCCATCTATTATGGTTTCGTGTCCAGGCGACGGTGTGTGGAGGCGGGCTTACCTGATTACGGTTCACATGTTTATTGGTCATCGTGTGAAACCGCTGGGATTTTCCTCTTATTATTTTGATATTCCTAATATTTTCCTCCTTATCCCACTCCCTGCATCCGTGCTCCAACCCACTCGTGTGGTCATTGATGGGTTCGGATTCACCCACCTGCTCAGTCGTTCGCTTTTGTGTACATCCATCCAGACGTCTATCCATTCGTCCGTCTGTTCATGGTCCATTCATTTATCTGTCCATCCACCCATTTATCCACTCACCCACCGACCTATCCATCCACCCATTTATCCACTCACCCACTCCACCCACCTACCCACCCACCCACCCACCCACCAACCTCTCCATCCATCCACCACTCCACCCACCCACCCACCCACCCACCTACCCACCCATCCACCCACTCACCCCACCTACCCATCCCTCCACCCTCTCCACCCTACTCCGCCCCTCCATCCATCCACCCATCCATCCACCCACCTACCCATCCCCTCCACCCCTCCACCCACCCATCCACCCCTCCACTCCACCCTCCACCCACCCACCCCTCCATCCATCCACCTACCCATCCCTCCATCCATCCATCCACCCCTCCACTCCTCCACCCAGCCGCAGCCCCATCGGAGGGTCCAGCGGCGGCACACCCTCCCGATGGTTCGCGGCGCCGGAAACCCTATTTAATCTTTCCCCAAAACCGGAATCCCGAAAAAAAAAAAAAAAAAAAAAAAAAAAGCCTTTTCTTCCCCGGGCGCGAAGTATGCGCGTCCAGGCCTCCCATTTTCCTTCGGTCTTATTGAATTTCGATATTCGGATTTCGGGAAGAGCGGCGGGGTGGGGAGGGGGGAGGGGGGGAGGGGGGATCAGCGGGGGGATGCTGAGGGAGGGAGGGAGGAGGAAGAGGGTGGAAGAGGGTGGAAGGAGGGTGGTGGAAGAGGGGGAGGAAGAGGGTGGAAGGAAGGTGGTGGAGGAAGACAGAGAGAGAGAGACGGAGAAAAGGCAAATAGGGCCGTGAAATAGTAATAATTTATTGATAACACTGTGAAAATAATGTTTTAAATAGAATATGATAATTTGGAGGAAATGAACACTGATAGACGGTAATAGGGATGGAGGACGAGAGGCAGAGAAAGGGCAGGTCAGGGGGGCAGGCAGCACGCAACTCTGCAAATCGTAAGTGTATTTTGTTGGCAGAAGACGCGGGAGGTGGGGCAGGAAAGGGGGAGAGGGACTGGAAGCAAGGATGGGCGTGATGGGTATGGGTATGGGGTTTCGAAATGGGCGTTGGTTGGGCGGCAGGGAAGGCCAGAGTTGCCAGGAAAGCATGGTCGGTTTGCTAGATTGACGGTCTTTTTTTTTCTCTCTCTGTCTGTCTGTCATTATCTTTCGATTTCTCTTTTTCTTTCTCCCTCTCTCTCTTTCTTCTCTCTCTCTCTTTCTTTTCTCTCTCTCTCTCTCTCTCTCTCCCTCCCTCCCTCTCTCTCCCTTCCCTCCTCCTCCCTCTCTCCCTCCCTCTCTCTCCCTCCCCCTCTCTCCTCCTCCCTCTCTCTCTCCTCCTCCTCTCTCCCTCCCTCCCTCTCTCCCTCCCTCCCTCTCTCCCTCCCTCCCTCTCTCCCTCTCTCCCTCTCTCTCCTCTCCCTCCCTCCCTCTCCCTCTCCCTCCCTCCTTCCCTCCTTCACTCTCCCCTATCTCTCGATTTCTTCCACATCATTTTTTTTCTTCTTTTTAATGTGAGCTTCAGAGCCAAAGGAAATGGAAAAAGGAGAAAAGGGGAAAGGGAGAGCAGGCCAAGTGAGGCAAAGGCGGAGAGGCGTACAGGCGAGGAGGAAATATTGGGAGGAAGAGTGATACAAGGAAGAGGAAAAAGGCTAAGAAGAAGAAAAAGAAAAGGAAGAGGGAGAGCAAGAAGAAGGACCCCGAGGAATACGAAGGCGAGAGCAAGTCGGTCGAGAAGGAGGAGCAGGACAGGGATAGGAAGCAGAGAATTTTTTTTTTTTTTTTTTTGCGGAGTCCCCCCTCGCAGAATTTGAGCGTGGCCTCCGCCAAATCATATTTATCTGGGGCTTTTTGGGGCGAAGTGAGTTTCATTTTGAGGTGCGCGGCCCTGCGGTTGGGCACGGAGGCGGGCGGTGGTGTTGTCGTTGCTGTAGTTGTTATTATTGTTGTTGTGTGTTTGTTGTTGTCGTTGTTGTTGACACCCACCGTCAGGCTTGATGATCGTTGTTATTGCAGTTATCATGTTATCGTTTTGCAATGCTTCTGTATCGCGTCTCATTCTTCCTCGCTTTTTCTACTTATTTCGCGTTTTTCTTCGTCATTTCCCTTCTGATTTCATCTTATTTTTTTTTCTTCTTCTTCCTCCTATTGCTCCACCTCCTCTCTCTTCCCTCCCTCCCTCCTCGTCCTTCTTCTTCTCCTCCTCCTACTCCTCTTCCTCCTTCCTCCTCTCTCTCCTCCTCCCTCCTCCCTCCTCCTCCCTCCCTCCTCCTCCTCCTCCTCCTCCTCCTCCTCCTCCTCCCTTCCCTCCCTCTTCCCTCCCTCTTACACCTCCTCCTCCCTACCCTCCCACCCCATCCTTATCGCTGTCGCTTCCGTCCCTCGGCTCCGCTAATTAGGGTTTCGGTCCCGCGTCGCCGCCCGCACCGTCGCCGCTCTATCTATCGCTCTATCGGTTCTTTCGGCCGACGCGACGCTGAGGCTCCGGTTGGTTCGCGGCGGGCCGTGACGGTTCGCGGGTCGCTTCTCTTCGCTTCGCTTCCTTCTCTCCGCGCTGTTGTTTTCTGTTTGTCTCTCTTCGCCTCTCTTTCTGTCTGGCTCTATTTTTCTCTGTGGCTTTCTATTTCTATCTCTGTGTTTCTATTTTTGTCTCTGTCTTTCTCTTTCTGTCTGTCTGTCTCTCTCTCTCTCGCTCTCTGTCTGTCTCTCTCTCGCCTTCTGTCTCTCTGTCTCTCTCTCTCTCTCTCTCTCTCTCTCTCTCTCTCTCTCTCTCTCTCTCTCTCTCTCTCTCTCTCTCTCTCTCCCTCCCTCCTCCCTCCCTCCCTCCCTCCCTCCCTCGCTCTCCCTCTCTCCCTCCCATCCAAGTTGTTATTATTATTATATCATTATTGCAGTCACCGCCACTGCTCTTATCACTACTGTTATCACGATTATCTCGATCAGCGCGAGCGCAATCACCGCGGGCGCCGTTCCCTCTGCGCTCTTTGTTTACCTGAGTCTCGCGCGCTTATCTCGAGTGATTAGTCGGCTCGCGCTATTAATTACTATCCCGGTGCAGGGTCCGCGCCGGGCCTGGGGCGGGTCGCATTGTGCCGTCGCCGGGCTGGAACGGTTCGCCGCGGCGTCGGAGCAATAACCCCATTGTTGCTTAATGGATCCTCTTATGCTGCGACGCGTAAAAGAAAAGAAAAAAAGGGGGGGTTTTCTAAGGCACGGCAAAACGGGTGCCATTTGTTGAGCGAGGTTGGCGTCTGGGGGGGCGGCCGGTCGGGGAGTGCCTCGTCGGAGTGAGAGGGGGGGGGGCGCTGCCGGAAGTCAGGTGCCGACAGACAGGTGGACAGGAGGAGGAGAGGAGGAGGAGGACCTGGTGGCCGATCTCTTCCTTTTTTTCTTTTTTGTTGTTGTTTTTACTACTTTTATCGTTTTCTTTCTCTTTCGTGGTCTTTTTTTCTTTTGTTCGCGTTTTTTCTCTTTTTCGTTATCGTGTTTCTATTTTTTTTTTCTTTCTCGTTCTCCGTTTCCGTCTCCGTGTCCCTTCCTTTCTTTATTTCCTCCTAATCTCTCTCTCTCCATTTTCCTCTTCTTCCCTTCCTTCCTCCTTACCTGCCTTCCTCGCCTCCCCCCCTCCCTCCCCTCTTTATTAGCCTCTGCTGCTGTGTCGCCCCGTTTCCCCTTTCTCTCATTCCCTCCTTTTCCCCTCTCCCTTCATCCTTCAGCCTGTCTGTTAATAGACTCTCCTCCACGCTTGCAGATACGCTGGAAAATTGTCCTCTTGTCGTCCAGATTTTTTGATGCGTGACAGATTTTTTTTTTTTTCGCTGGTAATTATGGATGTTATTTTCAAGATGTACGTTATTAGTTGAAGTTGTTGTTATTATCGTCGTCGTCGTCATCGTCATTATCATTATTATCATTATCATCAGCATCATCATTATCGTCATCGTCATTGTCATCATCATCATCATCGTCGTCATTGTCATCATCGTCATCCTCATCATCATCATCATTGTTGTTGTTTTTACTATTTTACATTACAGTTCTTTTCCCTTCTTTCTTGTTATTCTTCATTATTATAACTCTTGATAAATGTAAATTGAAGAGAATTAGATTAAATTAAATTATATTATAGAGTTATATTAACAAAAACTTTCCTGAGATTCGCATCATTTTTATCTTGAAGTCGGCGTCGATTTTGGCCTCTGTTCCGTATCCGATTTTGCGTTCGTTAATCCGAAGGGGGGCCGGAGGGGGCCGGTTGTGAGGCTTCGCGGTGGAGGGGAGGCCTCGTCGTCCCCTTCGGCGGCTCCTGGCAGATCGGAGGGAAGCTGAGGGGAAATTCGCGAGACTTTCTCTGACTTTGGGTTCGGTTTTTCTTGTGGTTTTGTTAAAAAAAAAAAAAAAATATCGTGGTTGTGTGGTTTTTATTGTTTGTTTTGGGAGATTTTCGTTTGTTTTTCATTTGGTTTGTGTTGTTAGTTTCTCTTTCCTAGTCTGTTTTTTTTTCTCTCCTCAGTCTTTTTCTACTCTTTCTCTTGCTGTAGGTTGACGGTGGTTGATGAAGGTAATGATAGATGTGAGTAAAATTATGGGTTAATGGCTATGTCTCTCTCTCTCTTTCTTTTTCCCTCCTTCCCTCTCTCTTTCCTCTCTCCCTTTCTTCCTCCTTCCCTCCCTCTTTCTCTCTCCCTCGCTCCCTCCTCGTCTCCTTTCTCTTCCTTCCCCCTCCCTCCTTTCTTCCTCCTCCCCCCTCCCTCCCTTTCTTCCCCCTCCCCCTCCCTCCCTCTCTTTCTTCCCCCTCCCTCCTTCCCTTTCTTCCCTCCCTGTTGTTCTTGGCGGCAGATCTGTGGAGGTCGCGCAACCGGCATGGCGCTGATATTTCCAATCTGCGCATTTTTGACATCTTTTCCTTCTCCTAACCACGGTGGGAAATCCCTGCGCCTTTATCCTATCGCTGATTATTTTGTTTCTCTCCTTCGCCGCGAGGGAGACGGGGCTCGAGGGCGTGGTCGGGCAGACGTCCGTGAATCTCGTCGCGTTTCCGAGGCCGACTTGGAGCGAAGTTCGGCCCGTTGTCATGTCCCTAAGCTGGCCCTAATCCGGGTGGAGGATTCGCGCCCTAAGTCCGAGCGACACGTCCGCCCTCGGCATGTAATCCTCGAGGGGCCGTCCTCGAAGAGCCAACTTGAGGTTTTATGTGAACTTGCGGCTCGTGGGAAGGTCGCGTCGTCATTTTATTTGATGGCATGTGTTTATTTTTTTATTTATTATTATTATTATTTTTTTTTTTGGGGGGGGGCGGGGGTTCGAGCATTTGTTTGTTTTTTTATTTATTATTATTATTTTTTTTTTGGGGGGGGCGGGGGTTCGAGCATTTGTTTGTTTTTTTATTTATTATTATTATTTTTTTTTGGGGGGGCGGGGGTTCGAGTACTAGGAATAGAGCGAGTCCTTCCTGCTTGCTTGCTCCCGGGCGGCTGTTGCCTTTGCGTCGCCTGGGAGCTCTTGGAAGGTGGTTCGCTTGAAGTAGGAGTGGCTTTGATGCATCCTTCGTGCACCAAAGGATTATTGCAATGACAGGTCCCTCTTCCCCTCCTCGACCCTCCCCGGCCCCTTCCCCTCCTCGACCCTCTCCCTCTCCTCTCCCCGGCCCCCCTTCCCCTCCTCGACCCTCTCCGCCTTTCCCTCCTCTCCCCGGCCTCCTTCCCCTCCTCTCCCCGGCCCCTTCCCCTCCTCGACCCTCTCCCTCTCCTCTCCCCGGCCCCCTTCCCCTCCTCGACCCTCTCCGCCTTTCCCTCCTCTCCCCGGCCTCCTTCCTCTCCTTTCCCCCGGCCTCTCCTTCCCTCCTCTCCCGGCCCTTCCCCTCCTCTTCCTCTCCCCGGCCCCTTCCCCCTCCTCGACCTTCTCCTCCTCCGCCTTTCCCGCCCCCTTCCCTCCTCGACCTTCTCCCTCTCCGCCTTCCCCGCCCCCCCCTTCCCCCTCCTCGACCCTCTCCCTCTCCGCCTTTCCCCTTTCATCCCGGATCCCCTTTCCTCCCTGCCTGATCCCCTTCCTGGTCTGTCTTCTCTTCCTGCTCTCCTCTGCCTCCTCCCCTCTGCCCTCCTTTCCTTAAGCTTTCTCTCTTCATCCTTTCCCTCCCTTCCTCTTGTTACTCTCCCTCCCTTCCCCTTCTTGCTTCCCCTCCCCTCCCCTCCTCTTTTTCTCTAATCCTCTGGTCATCCCTGTGTGTGTTCCCTCTTCCATCCTCACTCTCACTTTCTCTTTCTATACCCTCCGTCGCCCTTCCCCATCTGCTCTTCTTCCTCCATTTCTTCTTCCCTCTGCGCCCCTTCTTCTTCTCTCCTTCCTCTCTCTCCCTCCTCCCCTTCAACTCCACTTCCTTTCCTCCTCCCCTCCCTTCCCTTCTCCTCTCCTCCCTTCCCTTTCCTTCTCACATTGCCTGTGCTCCCTTTTCCAACCCTCACTTCCCCTCCCTTTCCTCCTCTCCTCCCCCCCCTCCCTTCAACTTTACTTCCTTTCCTCCTCCCCCCCTCCCCCCCTCCCTCCTCCCCCTCCCTCCATTCTGTATGGCACTGCGGCGAAGGGCGTGCCCCGGAGCGTGCCATCCTCCGAGAAGTGGGCGCTGGAGACCTTTTGCGGGGAAGTTGACGGCGAGTGGCGGAATTTTTTCTCAAGGGGCGTGCGATTACGTACAGATAGATGGGCTTCGGGTCTTGCATGCATAGATACCCACGTACATATGTGCATACGTACTTAAATGCTCACATGTATATGTACATACATACTTAAAGGCCTATATGTATATACACATGCATACATAATTGCACACATGCATGTATACATACATACATAAATGCTCATATGCATATTTACATACATACTTAAATACTCATATGTATATGCACATACATAATTGCACACATGCATATATACATACATACATAAATGCTCACATACATACTACATTATATACCATACATAAATATGGTATACGTGTTCATGTGTACATACATAATAGTACACATACACATATACCTATTGGTAGAATTAACTGTAACGTACAAGCAAGCATATGCACGTAGCCAAAGAAATTCGTATATAATAACACGAATTATGCTGTTCGTCGTAAAGCATTCTGCACTTTTTTCTCCACTCGTAAACTTCTAATGAGATGCCTCGCCATGCAAAGGTAAACACCGTCTCTCGCGTCCCCTGCCATGCAAACTTCTTACATTGTTCTTACACTTATATTGCATTCGTCTCGGAGAGGGTACTGGGGCGAAGGGCCTCTCTGCAAGCACGCCCTAACGAAGAAGGGTTAAAGTCGATTACGATTACGATTACGATAAGGATTAAGTCGATTAGAAGGGTTAAGGTCGATTACGCCCGAGAGCAGGGGAGCCTCCGTCTTGGAATCAGCTGGGGAACGTAAGGCTGAGGTTCGGCGTGGAGGCCCGGTGAGGAGGGAAGGTGTGAGGTTGCGGTCATTGGGAGAGGGAAGGGAGGGGGGGGAAGGAGGAAGGGAGAGTGTGAGGTAGAGGGAAGGGGGAGAAATAGGTAGAGGGAAAGGAGATTGAAGGAGAGAGCAGAGTGAGGCAGAGGGAAAGGAAACTGAAGAAGGGAGAGAGCGAGAGAGAGGGAAAGGAAACTGAAGAAGGGAGAGAGTAAGACAGAGGGAAGGGGTGAGTGAGGGAGAGGGAAAGGAAATTGAAGAAGGGAGAGAGTGAGGGAGAGGAAAGGAAAGGGTGAAAGAGAGAAAGTGAGGAGGAGGTAAGGAAGGACAAAGAGACAATAGACAATGCATGCATAGACAAAGTTAGTTAGTCTTTCGTCAGTCAGTCAGTCAAAGAGAGAGCGAGAGCGAGTACCGGAACCTCCCTGCGTCCTTCCCCAAGTACTCTGAGGGAGGTGACGTCATCGCGTGTCGATCCTGCTTGTGAATGACGTGTGGAAGGCGAGGGCGGGGGGAGGCGGGAGGGGGGGTGGCGTAATTCCACTTCGAATTCCTTGGGAACTTATCGTCCGCACTTGAAAACCTCACCCTTGTCTCTCTTTCTCTCTCTCTCCCTTCCTTCCTTCCTTCTTCCCTCCCTCTCTCTCTCTCTCCCTCTCCTTTCCTATCTCCCTCTCCCTATCCCTCCCTCTCTCCCTCTCCCTATCCCTATCCCTCCCTCTCTCCCTCTCCCTCTCCCTATCCCTCCCTCCTCTCCCCTCTCCTTCCCTATCTCCCTCTCTCTCTCCCTCCCCTTCCTCTCTCCCTCTCCCTCCCCTTCCCTATCTCCCTCTCCTTCCCTATCGCCCCGTCTCTCCCTCTCCCACCCTATCTTCCCCTCTCCGCCTCCCTCTCTTCCGCTTTTTTGCCCGGGGATTGGTGGCAGCCTCTGTGATCTCCTCCTCGTGCGCAGGAGGGTCTCCCTTGACGGTCGCCCTTGATCGTGTATCTTGATGCCAGACCATGCTC
>NC_091587.1:1874298-1881798 GCF_042767895.1 Penaeus vannamei | reverse complement strand
AGACAGATAGACAGAGACAGACGGACAGACAGGCAGGCAAGCAGACAAGTGCCATGGACCAAACCTGCCGGCGGAGCGGAGGTGGCCAGGGCGTGAGGGCGCGGGGGCGGCGGGCGGTGGGCGGCGGGCGGCGTCTCGAGTTAACGGCCGTAGGTGCGGGAGCTAAGAATTACGTCCTAAATTATGCATTAGCCCAGCGGTAATTAGGTCCTTCGGGACTCGCCGGGGAGAAGAAGGGAGAGCTACAATTAACGGAGGGGAGGGGGTGGTGGGAGAAGGAGAATGGGCAGTGGTAGGAGAGAGAGGGGTGGTGGGAGAGGAGGGGGTGGTGAGGAGGAGGAGAGGAGGGGTGGTGGGAGAGGAGGGGGTGGTGGGAGAGGAGGGGGCGAGGGGGCAGGTGACAGGGGGACGAGGTGGAGGGGACGGGGGGTGGGGGGGGAGAGAACAGCCGATATCTTGTAATTAAGTCCTCGAGACAGCTGTCCCGTGCGCGAGAGGAGGGAGAGGTGATTTCCACGTGGGCGTGGGAGGCGGGGGCGCCGGGAGGGTAGGGTGGGGATAGTCAGGGGGTAAGAGGGGATGTGGAGAGAAAGGGGGGTAGGAGGGGGGATGGGAGAAGGGGATAGAGAGGGGATGGGAGAAGGGGGGTAGGAGGGGGATGGTGGGAAGGGGATAGTCAGGAGGGATGGGGGAAGGGATGATAGAAGGGGTAGGAAGACGGGGATGGGAGAAGGGGGATAGTCCAGGGGTGGTAGTGGGAGGATAGTCAGGGGTAGGAGGGGGATAGGGAGAAGGGGTAGGAGGGGGTGATGGGAGAAGGGGATAGTCAGGGGTAGGAGGGATGGGAGAAGGGGGGTAGGTGACAGGGGTAGGAGGGGATGGGGGAAGTGGGTGATAGTCAGCAGAGTACAAGTTCGAGACAGATGTCCGGGGAGAGGAGAGTGTGATTTCAGGGAGTAGGAGGGGGATGGGGACAGGAGGGGGATAGTCAGGGGGTAGGAGGGACGGGAGAAGGGGGTAGTCAGGGGAGTAGGAGGAGGATGTGGCTGGGAAGGGGGATAGTGCAGGGGTAGGAGGGGGATAAGGGGGAAAGGGGATAGTCAGGGGATGGGGAAGAGGGAGGTAGTGAGGATGGGAGGGAAGAAGGGAGATGGGAGACAAGGGGGTAGGAGGGGATGGGAGGGTAGAGGGAAGGGATAGTCAGGAATTAGGAGGGGATGAGAAGAGGGTGGTGAGGATGGGAGAAGGGATGGATGGGTCAGACAAGGGGTAGGAGGGGATGGGAGAAGGGGGGTAGGAGGGGATGGGTGAAGGGGGATAGTCAGGGGGATGGGAGAAGGGGGATAGTCAGGGGGTAGGAGGGGGATGGGGGAAGGCCGTCCCGCCACCCGGGTAGGAGGGAACGTTCGAGAATAGGAGTTACCGGTCCCCGCACGCGAATAGCCTGGTATGCGAGTATGCGCGCCTACTGCCCGGGGTATGTGCAGACGTGGCATCACGGCCGGGGTATGCTTGCGTGTCCTCTCTGGCATACCCGGCGTCGCGGGATCGGGCCACACACGCGCGGGCGTCCGGGCTCGGCGGGCGCGTCGCTGGGGCTTCGCGGCGGTTCTCTGGGGCAGGGAAGTTGGGTATTTCTGTTCGTTATTGATCTGTTTCGGTTTTTGTTTATTTTATAGTTTGATTGGATTAATTACTACTGCTACGAATGATGATGATGATGATATTAATGATAGTAGTAATAGTCATGATATTGATGATAATGATGGTGATGATGATATTAATGTTAATTGTAATGGTAATGATGATGATAATGATATTAATAATAATGTTGATATTAATGATATAGTAATAGTCAGGATATTAAAGATAAGGATGATAATATTAGCGATGATAGTAATAATAGCATTTTTCTCCGCTTTCCTTCTTGTCTATGTATGTGGAGGGAATGGGGGGGTGGGAAGGTAGCTATATACATGAGAGAGAGATTCCCAGACTTGCCTTATTTTTCCTTTTTTTTCCCCCATGACTGACAGAATCCAGTGACTTGGGGAATTTAGTTCGTCCGTTCGACTCCGATGCGTCGATATTAGTTTCCCCTTAATCCCCAAAGCTCACGAATCCACGAGTTGACGGGAGGTGGATGGATCGGGGTAGGGAGGGTAGGAGAGGGAGAGGGGAGAGGAGGGGAGGGAGGAGGGGTAGGGGTGGGGAAAGAGGAGAGGGGAGAGAGGGAGGGAGGGTGGGAGAGAGGGAAAAGGAGGGGTGGGAGAGGGAAAAGGAGGGGTGGGAGGGGAGAGGGAGGGAAAGTAGGGGGAGAAGGGAAAGGAGTGGTGGTAGGGGAGAGGGGAAAGGAGGGGAGGTAGAGGGTAGGAGAGGGAGAGGTAGAGGGAAAGGGAAGGAGGAGTGAGATGCAAGGAGTGGTGGTGTTTTGTCATATGTGCTGTTGTGATTTGGGGTGTGTGTAGGTTGATGATCGTGTTGGGGGATAGATCTCTCTCTCTCTCCCTCTCTCTCTCTCTCTCTCGCTCTCTCTCTCTCTCTCTCTCTCTCTCTCTCTCTCTCTCTCTCTCTCTCTCTCTCTCTCTCTCTCTCTCTCTCCCTCTCTCTCTCTCTCTCTCCCTCTCCTCCCTCCTCCCACTCCTCCTCTCCTCTCTACCTTTCCTTCTTTCTATTTTCCCAGTCCACTACTCTCTCCCTACTCCCCCTTCCCCTCAGCCGTTTCTCCCAACCTCCCTTTCCAACCCTTTCGTCCCCCATCTCTCTCTCCAGCCTCACCCCCCGTCTTTCCCCGACTTCCACTACCCCAACCTCCCTCCCCCTGTCACTCCCAACCTCCCTTCCCCTCCCCTCTCCCTCTTTCCCTCACTTCCCCGTCACTCTTCCTAACCTCCCCATCCCTCCCTTCCTTCCTCGTCCTCCCAACCTCCCCTTCCCTCCCTTCCCTCCCCCCCCCGTCTCTCTTAACCTTCCCTCCCCCGTCCTCCCTCGAATCCCTCCCCTCCCCCCTCTCCTCTCTTATCCCACCCCTCGTCCCTCCCCTTCCCCTTGCCACCCTCCCTCCCTCCCTCCCCTCCTAAGCAGCCCTCTCCTGGACGGTGCTGTGGCGCGGCCGGCTGATTGACCCCTTTGCGAGCCCCCATTGTGGCGCTAACCTCGGCGATTGGGGCCGCAACACGTGCAACTGGTGTGCGTTTCCCCTCTCCTTCGGTCGCTCTTGTCTCCTCTTGCTCGCTCTTCCCTGGTCTTCTCGGTTTTCTCTCTCTCTTTTTTATCTCTTTCTCGCGCGTTCGTTCGTTATGTCCTCTCTCGATTTTTCTTTTCACTTTCTATCTCTCTTTCTCTCTCTTTCTCTTTTCACTTTCTACCTCTCTTTCTCTCTCTCTTTCTCTCTCTCTCTCTCTCTCTCTCTCTCTTTCTCTCTTTCTCTCTTTCTCTTTCTCTCTTTCTCTCTTTCTCTCTTTCTCTCTTTCTCTCTTTCTCTCTTTCTCTCTTTCTCTCTCTCTCTTTCTCTCTCTCTCTCTCTCTCTCTCTCTCTTTCTCTCTCTCTCTCTTTCTCTGTCTCTCTCTCTTTCTCTCTCTCTTTCTCTCTCTCTCTCTCTCTCTCCTCTGTCCTCTCCCCTACGCACCTTTCCTTTCTATCCTCAATCCTAAGCCATCTCCCCTTTCATTTCCCTCGCCTTTGCCCTTGCCCTTTCCCCATCCTTCTGTCTCCCCTCTCCCTCTGTGTCTCCGTCTCTCTCAACTTTAACTGGATGACCATTAATCTGCCCATTAATTTGTTTATCTCGCTGCATCGCGCTCCCTTTCCCCTCTGCCCTTCGCCCTCCACCCTCTTTCACTTCTACCTCTCTCTCCCTCTTCCCTCTCCCTCCTCTCCCCTCTTCCCTCTACCCTCTCACTCTCCCCTCTTCCCTCTACCCCTCTCCTCTCCCCTCTTCCCTTTTCCCTCTCCCTCCTCCCTCTTCCCCACTCCCTCCTCCCTCCCTTCTCCCTTCCCTCCCCTCAGCCCTCTTTCCCCTCTGCCCTCTACCTTCTCCCCCTCTGCCCTCCCCTCTGCCCCTCTTCCCTCTTCCCCTCTCCCTCCTCCCCTCTCCCTCCTCCCTCCTCCCCTCTCCCCCTCTCCCCTCTTTCCTCTCCCCTTCCCCCTCCTTCTCCCTCTCCTCTCCTCCCCTCTGCCCTCCACCTTCCCCCCTCTGCCCTCCTCCTCCCTCCCCTCTTCCCCTCTCCCTCCTCCCCTCTCCCCTCTCCCTCCCCTCTTCCCTCTCCCTTCTACCCTCTGCCCTCTCCTTCCCCTCTCCCTCCTCCCCTCCTCCCCTCTGCCCTTTCCCCTCAAACGTTCATAACAGGACACCGCTCTTGCAACCGCTCTCATTGCAGCAGATTATATACCATACACGTGTTAAAGGGTCTGACCAGAACGCCTTTGTGTAGAGATAAATAGATAAATGGGTGAAAGAGAATAAATGAATGGATAGATAGAGTGAAAGAGAATAGATGAATGGATAGAAAGAGTGAGAGATGGTAAATGAATAGATAGATAGAGTGAAAGATGGTAAATTGATAGATAGATAGAGTGAAAGATAATATATGAATAGATAGATAGAGTGAGAGATGGTAAATGAATAGATAGATAGAGTGAAAGATGGTAAATGAATAGATAGATATGGTGAAAGAGAATAAATGAATAGATAGATAGAGTGAAAGAGAATAAAGGAATAGATGGATAGAGTGAAATATGATAAATTAATAGAAAGAGAAAGTGAAAGATGATAAATGAATAGAAAGAGAAAGTGAAAGATGATAAATGAATAGAAAGAGAAAGTGAAAGATGATAAATTAATAGATAGATAGAGTGAAAGATGATAATGAATAGATAGATAGAGTGAAAGATGATAAATGAATAGATACATAGAGTGAAAGATGATAAATGAATAGATAGATAGAGTGAAAGATAGTAAATGAATAGATAGATAGAGTGAAAGATAATAAATGAATAGATAGATAGAGTGAAAGAGAATATATGAATAGATAGATAGAGTGAAAGATAATAAATGAATAGATAAAAATGAATATGAATATAGATATGAAAATAGATGTAGATGTGAATAGATAAATTAAAAGATAGAATGAAAAATATTGCAAGTACAGCAACAAGGGGAAGTACAAGAATAAAAGGGGAAATGAAAGCTAAACAGCGACGAGGGGAAAGTACAAAAATAAAAGATAGACTGGTGTATTTGTCTGTCCCTCTTGGCAGGTATTTTCGCTAATGGAAGCCAATTAACGGCGGCGAATTGCGCAAATTATGCAACCAATTAATCCATTGCAACAGCTGCATTGCTGGAAATCCAAACATGTCTGTGATGTTGGCGCATTGATTTGGGAAAAAGTGTTTTTGTGCGATTTTCTTTTTTTTTTATGTCGGTCATTAGTTATTGTTTGTTTTGTTTTGTTGTTTTATTGTTTTGTTGTTTTATGCGCGTTTTTTTCGGTCATTAGTTATTGTTTGTTTTGTTTTGTTTTGTTTTGTTTTTATTGTTTTGTTGTTTTATGCGCGTGTGATTTTTTTTATTTCGGTCATTAGTTGTTTGTTTGTTTTGTTTTGTTTTTTATTGTTTTGTTTTATGCGCGTGTGATTTTTTTTATTTCGGTCTTTAGTTATTGCTTGTTTGTTTTGTTTTTTATTGTGTTGTTGTTTTATGCGCGTGTGATTTTTTTTGCCGGTCATTAGTTATTGTTTGTTTAGTTTTGTTTTTGTTGCTTTGTTGTTTTATGCGCGTGTGCCTCGGCGATGGAGAGCCCCGATAGGCTGTCTTCGGTGCCTGCGGTTGTGGTGTCCGAGGGGCGTGCGGTTGTGGTGTCCGAGGGGCGTGCGGTTGTGGTGTCCGAGGGGCGTGCGGTTGTGGTGTCCGAGGGGCGTGCGGTTGTGGTGTCCGAGGGGCGTGCGGTTGTGGTGTCCGAGGGGCGTGCGGTAGTGGTGTCCGAGGGCGTGCGGTTGTGGTGTCCGAGGGCGTGCGGTTGTGGTGTCCGAGGGCGTGCGGTTGTGGTGTCCGAGGGGCGTGCGGCTGTGGTGTCCGAGGGGCGTGCGGTGAGTGGTGTCCGAGGGGCGTGCGGTTGTGGTGTCCGAGGGCGTGCGGTTGTGGTGTCCGAGGGCGTGCGGTTGTGGTGTCCGAGGGGCGTGCGGTTGTGGTGTCCGAGGGCGTGCGGTTGTGGTGTCCGAGGGCGTGCGGCTGTGGTGTCCGAGGGGCGTGCGGTTGTGGTGTCCGAGGGCGTGCGGCTGTGGTGTCCGAGGGGCGTGCGGTTGTGGTGTCCGAGGGGCGTTGTGGTGTCCGAGGGGCGTGCGGTTGTGGTGTCCGAGGGGCGTGCGGTTGTGGTGTCCGAGGGGCGTGCGGTTGTGGTGTCCGAGGGGCGTGCGGTTGTGGTGTCCGAGGGGCGTGCGGTTGTGGTGTCCGAGGGGCGTGCGGTTGTGGTGTCCGAGGGGCGTGCGGTTGTGGTGTCCGAGGGGCGTGCGGCTGTGGTGTCCGAGGGGCGTGCGGTAGTGGTGTCCGAGGGGCGTGCGGTTGTGGTGTCCGAGGGGCGTGCGGTTGTGGTGTCCGAGGGGCGTGCGGTTGTGGTGTCCGAGGGGCGTGCGGTTGTGGTGTCCGAGGGGCGTGCGGTTGTGGTGTCCGAGGGGCGTGCGGCTGTGGTGTCCGAGGGGCGTGCGGTTGTGGTGTCCGAGGGGCGTGCGGCTGTGGTGTCCGAGGGGCGCCCGTGTGAATGTTTCCCTTTGTGAGGTAGATGAAGTAGGTGCTTGGGTAGAACCGGCCGTCCGGATATTGGGGAAACGGCCCGATAACTTTATCCCGTTACGGTGAAAGGTGATGGAGCGGTGCCACCTGCTTCGCCTACTTAGGCCCGGGAATGGCACTCCGGCACGGCACTGAGGGCGAGGGCGGGTCGAGGGCGAGGTTTGTCGCAGCGTGGCCGGCGGGGGGGGGGGGGACCCACGTGGCCCTTGGTGGCTCTCGCTCGCTCTTTCTCTCGTCTCAATCCCTTCTATTACTCTATTTATTTCTTGTATTTGTTTATTTATGTTTCTCTCTTAACCCTTCTGTTGCTCTATTTATTTATTGTATTTATTTCTTTATCTGTCTCACTCTCGACCCTTTTATTGCTCTATCCATTTCTTGTAATTATTTCTTTATCTGTTTCTCTCTTAACCCCTCCATTGCTCTATTTATTTCTCGTGTTTATTTCTTTATCTGTTTTTCTCATAACCCCTCTATTGCTCTATTAATTTCCTGTATTTTTTTCTTGGTCTGTTTCTCTGTTAACTCTGTTGCTCTCTCCATTTCCCTGTATTTCTTTCTTTATCTGTTTTTCTCTTTCTTTACCCCCCCCCCCCCGGTGTTGTGTGTAAGGAGGTCATGTGAACTCAGAAACCGTATTAAATATTCCGTGTTGTGTCGCTATCTTGCCTTAGTAAATGCTTCACCCCCTTTATGCCCGTCATTTATC
>NC_091587.1:1849298-1861798 GCF_042767895.1 Penaeus vannamei | reverse complement strand
CCCTCCTCTATTATTTGATAAATTGACGCCCCCATCCCCCTGATTAATGGGAGAGCAAGATGGCATAAGGGGGTGCTGTTGACAGTGGGATGGTGAGGGGGGTGACGGGGGAGCGTGGGAGGGGGTGGTTGGCTGGGGGAAGAAGGGGGAGGGGGAGGGGATAGCTGTAGGAAGGTGAGGGGGTGATGGGAATATTTGGAAGGGGAAGGGGTAGAGGGGGAAGGGGGGGATGGATGTTGGGGAAGGGAGGAGGAAGGGGAGGGGATAACTGAAGAAAGGAGAGGGGGTGATGGGAATAGTTGGAAGGGAGAAGGGAGGAGGTTAACTGGAGGGAAGGTGGGGGAGGGAGGTAGTGGGAATAGTTGGAAGGGGGAGGAGAAGGGAGGAGGTGAAGGGGTGAAGGGTGGTGGGGTGAAGTTAAAACGGAGCTGATATTGGGAAATTATTAGAAAAGGGGGAGTTTCCGAATAGTGAGAGGAAGAGGTGGGTGAAAGGATGGTAGAGGAAGGACGAGAGAAGTAAAGTAGAAGAGAGAGAGAGAGAGAGTGAAGACGAGACTAGAGGAAAGAGAAAGCAGGTGAAGAACTGAAAAGAAAAGGATGATAACTGAAAAGAAGAGGCAATGTTAACAGTAAAAAAATGAAATTGTAAAGTGAAAATATATACGAAGGAAAGTAAAGTTCTTAACTACAAGATATAGAGGAAAGGGGAATGAGGAAGAAAGTGAATAACAAATGAGAAGGGAAGGAGGAGAAAAAGAATGGAGGAAGAAGGATGGAAGAACGACCATAAGAGATAAGAAGATAATACAAAAAAAACGAGAATCAGGAGGAGGAACAGACGAATAAAACGATGATAAAAAGGAGGAAAAGACATTAGAAAATAGAGAAGGAGGAAAAGACGAAGAAAAAAAAAGAGAAGATGGAAGAAATAAAAAGAACGAATAAAAAGCGCGCGAAAGGAGGAATAAAAGAGAGAGACGAGCAGAACCGAAGAGAGAAGCAAGGAAAGGCGGCGAGAACGGCGGTAACAGGGCCGCGGAAAGAGAGGCACTTTTGGAGCCGCTTATCATCCCGAGCCTTGAACCGAAAATTCCTCGGGAGATAATAACGCATCGGAACCCCCCCCCCCCCTCGCGTATCCGGCCTTGATCGAGGACGCGGTACGGGAAAACAATTGCGGATGCAGATGAGCTTCACGGGAATGCCGGGCCGCTGTAGCTTCGGTTGCGGAGTTGGGTTGGCGTCGTGTGTGTTTGTTTATGTGTGTTTGTTTGTGTGTTTGTTTGTTTGTGTGTGTGTGTGTGTTTGTTTGTTTTGTGTGTGTGTGTGTGTGTATGTTTGTGTGTGCTGTGTTTTGTTTGTGTGTGTGTGTGTGTGTGTGTGTGTGTGTGTGTGTGTGTGCGTGTTTGTTTGTTTGTGTGTGTTTGTTTGTGTGTGTGTGTGTGTGTTTGTGTGTGTGTGTGTGTGTGTATGTGTGTGTGTGTGTGTATGTGTGTGTGTGTGTGTGTATGCTTTTGTATGCAGCGATTCCGGTGACTGTGTGTACATATGTTCATATTTTTATTTCTACATGAATAAAGGATGTCTTCATAGTTAGGGAAAGCAGAGAGGAGAAGAGAGGAGATGAGAAATTCAGTGAGAGAGAGAGAGAGAGAAAGAGAAAGAGAAAGAGAGAGACAGAGACAGAGACAGAGACAGAGAGACAGAGAATGCATCCTCAGCCATCATCTGCTAATGAGGTTCGTTACAGCTTTGCCGTCCTAAATTCTCTCTCTTATTCCCACGGCCTTCACCAGTGGCCACGCAGCGGGAGAAGAAGCGGTACACTTCCCTCCGCCTTGGCCTCCGCCTTGGCCTTCAGGTTTAGGGGGCGGGGGGGGGGGAGGGAAAAAAGGCCGTCTGTTCTCACGCGGTGCCTCTCAAAGGGGGGCGTGTGTGCGTGTGGCCGAGGACGAGGACGAGGACGAAGGGGGGGTGGGGTCGTTTCTATCAGTAGCCATCCATCCATCCATATATGTACTTGTGTTATATTGATTGATAGATAGATAGATATACATGCATACATACAGTACATACATGCATATATATATATATATATATATATATATATATATATATATATATATATATATATATATATATATATATATATATATATATATGTATGTATGTATGTATGTATGTATGTATGTATCTACCTATTTATATATGTATATATAAACACCTTCCCTCCCTCCCGTCCTCCTCCTCTCCCTTCCCTCTCCATCTCCCTCCTTCCCCTTCTTCCCTCTACTCCTCTCCCTTTCCCTTTTCCCTCTTTCGTCTTGCCCTCCTCTTCCTCTTTCTCCTCTCCTCCTTCCCTCTCTCCCTTTTCCCATCTCCCTCTTGCCTCCTCCCTTCCCCTCTCTTGCCCTCATCTCCCTTCCCTTCCCTTTCCCCTCTTCTCCTTCCCCTCTCTTGCCCTCATCTCCACTGCTGGCACCGTGGTCAGTGGGTGTGCGAGGAGCCCGGATGCGGCCGGGGCGACAACAACTGCCCTCACATTAACCCTTTGACACGTCCGACTTTTGGTGGCCTTGCTCATCCTGCTCTCCCCCCCCTCCTCCTTCCCTCCCTTTTCCCTCATCTCTCTCTTTCCTCCCTTCCTCTCTTTCCTCCCTTCCTTCCTTCCCTCTCTTCCCCTCCTCCTTCCTCTCCTTCGCTCTTCCCTTCTCCTCATCCCTCCTTCCACTTCTCTTCCGTGGTCAGTGGGTGCGTGAGGAGCCCGGATGCGGCCGGGTGACAACAACTCCCTCCTCATTAACCTCTTTGACACTTCCGACCTTACTTCCCCCCTTGCTCATCCTGCTCTCCCTCCCTCCCTTTCTCTCTCTCTTCCTCCTTCCTTCCTTCCCCTTCTCCTTCCTCCCATCGCCTTCCCTCCTCCCCCCCTCCCTCCTCCTCTTCTCTTCCCTTCCTCCCTCCCTCCCTTCCTTCCCTTCTCTTCCCCCCCCTCTACTTCCCTTTACTTCCCTCTCCCTCCCTCCCTCCATTCCCTCCTTTCCCCTCCCTTTCCCTTCCCTTCCTCCCCCCTCCTCTCCTAGTGCTTATCCCACTCAAACCCTCGCTACTTTCTTCCTTCCTCTCTTCTTCCTCCTTCTTCTTATTTTCTCCTCCCTCCCTTCTGCCTCTTTTCCTTCCTCTCTTTACATGTTCCTCTTCCTATTCCTTCTATCCCCCACTTCTGCTATTCTTCTCTCCTTTGTCTCTTCTCTTTCCTTCCTCTTCTTCTCTCCTTTGTCTCTTCTCTTTCCTTCCTCTTCTTCCTGTCGTCTCTCCTTGCCCGTACATGGTCACCGTTTGCTAAATCATCCATATCCTCTTGGCTTGACTACGGTTTCTCGTTTAATCTTTCTTTCTTTTTCTTTTTTTCTTACTTTCTTTACCTCCGGCTTTCGTAAGAGTTCTCTTCTTCCTCTTTCATTACTGCTTTTTTTGTCTTCTTGATCTCTTTCTTTTTCGGTCGACTTGTTTACAAAAATTTTGGAGTCTGGTCTTCCCCGTTTTTCTTTTCTCCCATTGTTACCGTCCATTTTCTCTTTTCCTATTCCTCCGTTTTCTTTATTTCTTTCCCCGCAAGACCCGCGATTTTTTTTTTTTTTTTTCTATCATTGTATTTCGGATTCATTTTACCGGCAATTTCGTATTTAATCGGCTTGTTGTTCCGTCTTGTTTTACGACCTTATTTTCGGAGACGAACCAAGATCTCGTCGCCGCAGAACCCCCCCACCCCACCCCACCCCCACCACCACCCCCCACCCCCACTCGGGTCTTCATCCTGTTCTAAAAATAGCGCCGCGCCCCGTCGTTCTCCCGAAGGATTGTCGCTTTTATTTATCGATTGTGCTTGGGATTTATCGGGCTGATTAATGTTTTATTGGCCCTTATGGCTTGTAAAACAGGTCGTTGACTGATAAGCGTCCGTGGTTCATAAAAGCGTTGGTGTTTGGACATGGTTGAGCTTACGCCGGTGTGTTTTTTTTTTTTTCGTTTTCTTTCTTTCTTTCTTTCTCGGGATGTAATCAGAACTGTAAATAAACCTTGTAGTTCGATCTGTTTGCGTTTCTTTGTGTGTTTTTTTTTTCGTTTATGTGGTGGTGTGTATCTTTGTTGTTACTTGGCTTACTGTTTCATGAATTTTTCTTTTCTCTTCTTTCTTTGTCTTTCTGTCTTTCTCTTTTTCTTTTTCTTTCTTTCTTTCTTTTCTTTTTCTTTTCTTTTCTTTTTCTTTCTTTCTTTTCTTCTTTCTTTCTTTCTTTTCTTTTTCTTTTCTTTTCTTTTCTCCTTTTTCTTTCTCTTTCTCTTTTCTTTCTTCTCTCTTTCCTCTCTCTCTCTCTCTCTCTCTCTCTCTCTCTCTCTCTCTCTCTCTCTCTCTCTCTCTCTCTCTCTCTCTCTCTCTCTTCTCGTCTCTTCTCTTCTTCATCTCTTCATCTTCTCAAACAAGTCTCGTCGTCTAGCGTCTCTTCTCTTCTCGCATTCGTTCGTAGGCCTAGTCTATCTCTTCTTCTTCTTCTTCTTCTTCTTCTTCTTTCTCTTCTCTTCTCTTCTCTTTCTCTTCTCCGGCTCTTCTCTTTCTCTTCTCCCTCTCCCTCTCTCTCTCTCTCTCTCTCTCTCTCTCTCTCTCTCTCTCTCTCTCTCTCTCTCTCTCTCTCTCTCTCTCTCTTTCTCGTCTCTTCTCTTTCTTCCCTTCTCGTCTCTTCTCTTCTTCTCTTCTCTTCTCTTCTCTTCTTCTCTCTTCTCTTCTTCTTCTCTTCACTTTCTTCTTCTTCTCTTCTCTTTCTTCCTTCTCTTCTTCTCTTTCTTCTTCTCCCTACTCCTCTTCTTCTTCCTCTTCTTCTCTTCTCTTCTCTTCTCTTCTCTTCTCTCTCTCTCTCTCTTCTCCCTCTCCCTCTCCCTCTCCCTCTCCCTCTCCCTCTCTCTCTCTCTCTCTCTCTCTCTCTCTCTCTCTCTCTCTCTCTCTCTCTCTCTCTCTCTCTCTCATCTCCTCCATACCAAACAAGGAGCGTCTAGCGTCTCAGCACCGCATTCGTTCGTAGGCCTAGTCTTATCTGATGAATTCTCTATGTCCGTATTTCTTCCCCACGCTCCGGCTGTCTTTCCCCCCTCCCTTTCGCCTCTTTCCTTTCCCCTCCTCTCCCTTCCCTCTTTCCTTTCGTCTCTTGTCCGTATTTCCCCTCTTCCCTTTCGGGGCTCCCTGGCTTCCTCTTCCCTCCTCTCCCTTTCTCGCCTCTTTCCTTTCCCTCCTCCTTCCTTCCCTTCCTTTCGCCTCTTTCCTTTCCCGCCTCCTCTCCTTCCCCTTTCCTCCCTCCTCTCCGCTTTCGCCTCTTTCCTTTCCCTCCTCCTCTCCCTTCCCTCCTTTCCTTTTCGTCCTCTTTCCTTTCCCCTCCCTCTCCCTTCCCTCTTTCCCTTTCGCCTCTTTCCTTTCCCCTCCTCTCCCTTCCCCTTTCTGCCTTTCGCCTCTTTCCTTTCCTCTCCCTCCTCTCCCTTCCCCTTCCCTCGCCTCTTTCGCCTTTCCCCCTCCTCTCTCCTTCCCCCTTTCCTTTCGCCTCTTTCCTTTCCCGCCTCTTTCTCTCTCCCTTTCCCCTTTCCCTTTCGCCTCTTTCCTTTCCCCTCCGTCTCCCTTCCCCTTTCCCTTTCCTGCCTCTTTTCCCTTTCCCCTCCCTCCCTTTCCCTTCCTGCTTTCTGCCTCTTCCTTTCCCCTCCTCTCCCTTTCCTTTCCCTTTTCCCTATCGCCTTCTTTCCTTTCCCCCTCCTCTCCCTTCCCTTTCCACACCCACGCACACACACACACACACACACACACACACACACACACACACACACATCCACATCCACACACTCACACACACACACCCACGCACACAAACACGCCCACTACCCCCCTCTTTCGCCTCTCTTCCTTTCCCTCCTCTCCCTTCCCTCTTCCCTCTTTCGCCTTTCGCTTTTTCCCTTTCCCTCTCTCTCCCTTCCCTTTCCTTTCTGCTTCCTTTCGCCTCTTTCCTTTCCCTCCTCTCCCTTCCCCTTTCCCTTTCGCTCCTTTCCTTTCCCCTCCTCCTCTCTCCTTCCTTTCCTTTCCTTTCGCCTCTTCCTTTCCCCCTCCTGTCTCGTCCTTCCTCCTTTCCCTTTTCGCTTCTCTGTTCCTGTTCCCCCTCACTCTGCCCATTCCCCTTCCCTCAGTTCGCCTCTTAGTCTCTTTCCCCTCCTCTCCCTTCCTTTCCTTTCGCCTCTTTCCTTTCCCCTCCTCTCCCTTCCCTTCTTTCCCCTTTCGTCTCTTTCCTTTCCCCCTCCTCTCCCTTCCCTTTCCCTGTTCATTCTGTCTCTGTCATTCTCCTCCTCTTTGCCCTTCTTATGTTTGTTCTTCACTTGGCCATTCATTCACTGTTCACTCTTGTCTCTTTGCTTTCCTTTCTCACCTCCCATTCATCTCTCCTTCGCCATTGCTCTCCCCCTTTCATTCATCCCCTTTGCCTCTCCTCCTCCCAGGTCTTGGCCCTTACACCATCATCTCTTACTGCCCTTGTCTCGTCTCCCTCTCCCCTCTTCTCACCTCCAGGCCCCGCCCCTCCTTCCCTCATCACTCCCACTCCTCCTCCCTCATCACCCCCACTCCCTTCCCTCACTCCTCACCCTCACTCTCCCTCCCACACCACCTCTTACTCCCCTCCCTCACCACCCCCACTCCCCCTTCCCTCATCACCCCCCACTCCCCTCCTCATCACTCCCACTCCCTCCCCAATCACCTCCTCACCCTCACCCCCTCACTCCCCTCCTCATCACTCCGCCACCACTCCATCCTTCACTCACCACATCACTCCCTCCCTCACCACCCCCACACCCCCTCCACTCATCACACTCCCACTCTAATTCCCTCATCACCCCCACTCCCCCTCCTTCACCACCCCCTACCCCCCTCCCTCATCACCCCCACCTCCCCTCCCTCACCACCCCCACTCCTCTCCTCATCCACCTCCCACTCCCTTCCTCATCACCCCCACTCCCCTTTCCTCATCACCCACACTCCTCCCTCATCACCCCCACCACTCCCACCTCCCTCATCACTCCTCTACTACCTCATCTACCCTCTCACTCCACCTCACTTCCCCCTCATCACCCCCACTCCCCTTCCCTCATCACCCCCACTCCCCCTCCCTCACCACCCCTACCCCCACTCCACTTCTATCCTGAATGAATGGTCCCTTACCGACAGCGGCAGAGCAGACGGCGGGCGGCGGCTGTGAAACGTTAAAAGGCGGTGGATTCCGACGCGGGTAGAGGGGCGCGAAGAGGGAGAGGGAGTCAGGTGGATAAAGAAGAGGGAGAGGGAGTCAGGTGGATAAAGAAGAGGGAGAGGGAGTCAGGTGGATAAAGAAGAGGGAGAGGGAGTCAGGTGGATAAAGAAGAGGGAGAGGGAGACAGGTGGATAAAGAAGAGGGAGAGGGAGTCAGGTGGATAAAGAAGAGGGAGAGGGAGTCAGGTGGATAAAGAGGGATTGAGAGACGCGACGAAGGACAGGTGGATAAAGAAGAGGGAGAGGGAGTCAGGTGGATAAAGAAGAGGGAGAGGGAGTCAGGTGGATAAAGAAGAGGGAGAGGGAGTCAGGTGGATAAAGAGGGATTGAGAGACGCGACGAAGGACAGGTGATGACCGGGTTGGCATCGGCGGGTGTCGGGACAAGAGAAGTTTTGCGGCGTGAGATGTGGATGTTCTGTGGGGGGGGGGGTGTGGCAGTGCGTGCGCGTGTTTGTGTGCGTGGGTGTGGGTGCATGTGTGTGTGTGTGTTTGTGTGCGCGTGCATAGTAGTGTGGATGTGTTGTGTGTGCGTGTGGTGTGGATGTGTTGTGCGTGCGCGTGTGTGTGTGTTGTGTGAGCATGTGTGTGTGTGCGTGCGTGTGTGTGTGTGTGTGAGAGATATATGTGTATGTGTGTGTGTGTGTGTGTGTGTGCGTGTGTGTGTTTGTGTGAGCATGTGTGTGTGTGTGTGTGAGAGCATAGGTGTATGTGTGTGTGTGTGTGTGTGTCTTTGTCTGTGTCTCAGTCTGCTTGTATACACTGAACGTACAGACTGTTTAGAGATACCTATATTCATTTTTTTTTTTTTTCGTTTTCCGATTTTTGTGTTGGTTTAAATAATGCCTTTGTCTTGACGTTAAAGGCGAGCATTTACTGTGAAGGAATTTCCGGAATCCGTGTTAATTCCCTTCCCCGAACTTGTAAACTCGTTCGAACGGGTGGAAAGCATTTAAAAAGACCGCACGAAGCCGAGATCAGAGACACGGTTTAAAAGAGAGGAAACAAAACTCGAAAAGTGTTCGGTTTTCCTGTGCCGGATCCAGTGGTTCTTGGTTATATATGTATATGTATATATTAAGGTCTGTCAGTATCTACGAAGAGCCTGATGTTTGCTCTGTTGGTTCTTGGTTTTATATATATATATATATATATATATATATATATATATATATATATATATATATATATATATATATATATATATATTAAGGTCTGTCAGTATCAACTAAAAAGGCTTATGTTTGTTCTCTGATGCTGCGGTGGTCTTTGGGGACTAGTAGCCGGTATGATGTTATACTTATACTTCCTTTATACGTTGCCTTGACCTGCCCTGACCTGCCCTGACCTCCCGTGGCTTACCCAGGTACCGCCCCCGTGCCGCCCCACGGACTCAAGGGCGTAAACAAGAACGGAAACTTCAATATCGAAGGAGCCCGAAGCCTTCCAATATAGCCAAGGTGCAGTGAGTCCAGGGGGGATCCGGGGGGTGGGGTGGGCGGGGGAAGGGAGGGGGGAGGGATGGGCGGATGGGTAGTTTGGGTTTGCTGAAAGAGGAGGGGTGAGGGAGGGTGGGTGCGGAGAGAGAGAAAGGGGTGAGGGAGGGTGCGGTGAGAGAGAGAAAGGGGTGTGGGAAGGTGCGGAGAGAGAGAAAGGGGTGAGAGAGGGTGGGGAGAGAGAGAGACGGGGGTGAGGGAGAGTGGGGAGAGAGAGAAGGGGTGAGGGAGGGTGCGGAGAGAGAGAGAAGAGGGGTGAGGAGGGTGCCTGGAGAGGAAAGGGTGAGGGAGAGTGCGGAGGGAGTAGAGAAGGGGGTGAGGGAGGGTGCGGAGGGAGAGAGAAGGGGATGAGGGAGGGTGCGGAGAGAGAGAAAGGGATGAGGGAGGGTGCGGAGAGAGAAAAAGGGGTGAGAGAGGGTGTGGAGAGAGAGAGAAAGGGGCGAGGGAAAGAGAGAGAGAGGGAAGAGAGAGCAGCGTTGGCCAGTCGGAGGTCCTCTGACACGAGCTTCCATGTCCAGTGTCGGCGGGCAGTAGTTTTGAAACCAAATTTCCGTCGGTGTGTGGAAAGGGTTGGGGAGAAGGGGAGGGGGGGAGGGGAGGGAGGAGGGGGAGGACAGGAGCGAGGGTTGGCTTTGTTCTCTGTCTTTGCGTAATTGTTGCTGACATCCTTGGCGGGGTGGGAAGGGTGGACGAAGGGTTGGGCGAGAAGGAGGAACGGACTCAAAAAGGAGGAGGAGTCCGGCATGGTAATGAAGAGAGGGACAGGTGAAGTAAAAGAATAAATGAATGAGAGGGAGGGAGAGAGAGGGAGAGGGTGAGGGAGAGAAAGAGAGAGAGAGACAGAGACAGACAGACAGACAGACAGACAGACAGGCACAGACACAGAGAGAGAAACAGACAGACACACAGACATACAGACAGACTGAGAGAAACAGAGGAGAGGAGAGAGAGGGAGAGAGGGGGGACGTAAGGGCCTGGGAAAGGGAAGACATGTAGCCGTAGATAGTAATGGCGCTGAGAAATGTTATTGCCTAGTAACAGCAGGCGGAGGGAGAGATGGGGGGGGGGGGGGGGGGGTAAGGGAGACGGAGGGAGAGGGGGGAGGTAGAGCAAGGAGAGTCTAGGAGGCGAAGGAGGGGGGAAGGGGGCGAGGGAGTGAGTGAGTCCAGGGGGCGAAGGAGGGGGTGTAGGTGGACGAGCGAGTGAGTGTGTGTCTAGGGAGAGACAGTGAACCGAAAGAAAAAAAGTAGATTGCGACTGAAGACTTAACGGCTCCATTGGTCCGCCGGTCCTCTCTCCATAAAATCCCCTTCTTCCTCCCCTATTAAACTCTCCTCTCTCCTCTCCTCTCCCCTCTCCTTCCCCTTCTCCCCCGTCACCTTCCTTCTCCCCTCTCCTCTCCCCTCTCCCTCCCTCCTCCCTTCCCTTCCCCCTCTCCCTCCCCTCTCACCTCCTTCCCTCCTCTCCCCCTCTCCCTTCTCCCCCTTCTCCTTCCTCCCTCTCCCTCCCTCCCCCCTCCTCTCTCCTCTCCCCCTCTCCCCTCCCTCCACCTCTCCCCCTCTCCCCCTCTCCCCCTCTCCCCCTCTCCCCCTCTCCCCAGCTGCGACGCTTCCCACCGGCTGCCCTGCGCACCTGTAGCCTGAAGCCGCCTCGAGAGAATGGATATTCGGCCGCGTTTCGCTTCCGGAATTTTCCTTCTGTTGGGGGCAAATGCGGGGCACGTGCGGACGGCGGGGGTAGGGGGGTAGGGGGGGGGTCTGGAGGCTTTGAATACGACAGGCAGACAGACAGATATAGTAGACAGACCAGACAGATAGACAAAGAGACAGACAGATAGGTAGATAGATAGATTAATTGGTTTTTAAACACACACACACACACACACACACACACACACACACACACACACACACACACACACACACACACACACACACACACACACACACACACACACACACACACACACACACACACACACACACACACAGATAGAGAGAGAGAGATAATCAGATAGACAGGTAGATAAATAGATAGATAGATAGATAAACAAACAGACCGACAGCTAGATATATATATTGTTAAATAGATAGACTGATGAATAGAGAAGCAACGAGACAGACAGAGAAAAAGACACAATCAGACTGACAGATAAAGAGAAACAGACAGAGGGACAGATAAATCCTCAAGCAGGGAGAGACAGACAGACAGACCGACAGAGAGAGAGCAGGGGGCGCGGGAGAGCGAGATTGATGGAGTGAGTTAGCGGGAAAGAAAGGTGAGGGTGAGAGAGCGAGAAAGGGCGAGGGACAGTCAGGCGGGCGAGGGCAAGGGTAAGGGAGAGGGCAAGGGTAAGGGAGGGCAACGGCACGAGGGAGAGGGCAAGGGCGAGGGGAGAGGGAGAGGGCAAAGGGCGAGGGCGAGGGGAGAAGGCAAGGGCGAGGGCGAGGGGAGAGAGAGAGGGCAAGGGCGAGGGAGAGGGCAAAGGCGAGGGCAAGGGCGAGGGCAAGGGCGAGGGACAGTCAGGCGGCCGAAGGGAGAGGGCGAGGGCGAGGGGAGAGGGCAAAGGGGAGAGAGAGAGAGGGCGAGGGCGAGGGGAAAGGGGCAATATGTTCCTCGGCGTTGGCGGCGGGGACGTTGAACCGACAAATAAACACCGACGGGGAAACGAGGCGAGGGGAAGAGTGACAATATAACACCGATACTGCATTTCCTTCCTTCCTTTCTTCCGTCCTTCCTTCCTCTCTTTCTATCTTCCTTCCTTCCTTTCTTCCGTCCTTCCTTCCATTCTTTCTATCTTCCTTCCTTCCTCTCTTTCTATCTTCCTTCCTTCCTTCCTTCCTCCCTTCCCTCCTTCCTTTCTTTCTATCTTCCTTCGTTCCTCCCTTCCCTCCTTCCCTCCTTACAACCCATTATTAAGACCTATCTTAACCTTCCTTTTCCCTCCCTCCCTCCTCCCTCCCTTCTCCTTCCTCCTCTCTTCCCTCCTTCCCCTCCTTCCCTCCCCCTCCCCCTCCCTCCCTCCTCCTCTTCCTCCTCCTCCCTCCCCTCCTCTCCTCGATCGCATGTGCGGTGGCATTCGCGAATCCCCTGCTGCTTGACAAAGGGCCGGCTCGCGACACGGTTTTCGCATACTGCCTCCTCTCGTGCCTGTCGCTCTGCCTGCTGCTGAGGGAGGGAGGGAGGGTGGGTGGGAGGGAGAGTGGGGAGATGGAGGGAGGGAGGGAGAGGAGGAAGGATGGGGAGGGAGGAGGGGGAGGGAGGGAGGGGAGGGGAGGGAAAGAGGGAGAGTTAGTGGGATGAAGGAGGGAGGGAGGAGGGAGGAGGACATGACAGTCCTGAAGGAGGCCTGGTAGGGAGGGAGGGAGGAAGGGAGGGAGAGAGACAGGGAGGATGGGAGTATGGGAGTGGGGGGAGGAAGGGAAGGAGGGAGTAGAGAGATGGTAGGGAGGGAGGAGGATGGAGGGCGGAGTGGGGGAGAGAAGGAGGGAGTGAGAGAGAGGAGGGAGGGAGGGAGGGGGGTCGACGTGGCAGCCCCGTTGGAGGCCTTCATTTCGGCGAAGGAGGTGGCGAGGGAAAGCTCCATCTCGGTCTGTGTTTGTCTCTTTTTCTGTATTTTATTTTCGGCCATTCCTCTTCCTTTCTCTGTTTCTTGCTTCATTGTCTCTCTCCTTCC
>NC_091587.1:1826798-1839298 GCF_042767895.1 Penaeus vannamei | reverse complement strand
ACGTTTTGTCACTGTTCAGCGAGGGAGAAAGGGACTTGGAGGGAGGGAGAGGGAGAAGGAGGGAAGAGAGGGGGGAGGGCGAGGGGTTGGTAGAGATTGAGAGAGGGTGGAGCGAGCGAGCAGGAGAGAAAGAGATAAGGAGAGGGAGAGGAGGTAGGGAGAACAGGGGAGGGAAGGAGAGAGGGAAGTAGAGGGAGGGTGGGGGAAGGAGAGAGAGAGGGAAGGGGAGAGAGCGAGAGAGATAGGGCGAGGGCGAAATAGATGAAGGGAAAGAGACAGGGAGAAAGAGGTGGGGAAAGGGGGAAAATAGAAAAAGATAGATAGAGGAAGAGAGAAGTAGAGGGAAAGTGAAAGAAATGATCAAAAACAGACGAGCATCTGAATAAATTTCCTCGCCAAGATTGCAGTTGTAAGTGAAATTCATAAAAAAAGAAAGAAAAAACAACAACAACAATAACATACGGTGGTTCTAAACAGATGGCTTTGGCCTCGGAGTCTTTCGGGTGAAAAGGGAAAGAACCGCAATAACGAGGCAGCCGCTTAACCTGGTCCGAATGCTTCTCCTGGGGCAGGGGGGGGGGAGGGGGTCGCTGAATGTATAACTAAACGGTATATAAACACAGTACATGCAACAACAACCCACACACAAAACGTACATGCATATGTATACCGGCCCGTTCCCCGAGCAGCCGGGCGATGCAGGAGAGTATGCAAGCAAAATGCCAGCCGGCCGTCTCGTGTGCCTCCCATAACGGCCACCTTGTGCCTCTTAGAACGGCCGCTGCCATCCGTAAACAAAGTTCCACACAAAGGCGATAAGAGAGCGAGCTTTTTTCTTCTTCTTCTTTTTCTTTTTCTTTTCTTCTTTTCTTCTTTTTATTTTTATTTTTATTTTTATGTTTTTCTTCTTCTTCTTTTTCTTCTTCTCCTTCTTTATCTTCTTCTTCTTCTTCTTCTCCTCCTTCTGCTTCTTCTTCTTCTCCTTCTTGTTTTTATTTTTTTTCTTCTTTTCCTTGTTTTTCTTCTTTTCTTCTTCTTCTTCTTCTTCTTCTTCGCCTTCTTCTTCTTCTTCTTCCTTTGCTTTTGCTCTCCTCTTTGCTGCTTGCCTTTGACGTCGTTGTCTTGTATCGGTTTATATCACGTGGTAATTTGGGTGTACGGGGAGGGGGGGGGGGGTAGGGGGCGCTGAGTAGCAGGACAGGTCACGTGTGGGCGGCGCAAGAGGTCAGTTTGTTGTAGTAATTGAGGTGTTCGCGATGTGGTGTGGGTTTGTTATAGTGCTTTGTGGTGTCGGAATGGGGTGGTGTGTGGTGTGTAATGTGTAATGTGGTGTGTTGTGGCGTTGTGTAGTGTGGAGTGGCGTGGCGTTGTACAGTGTGGCGTGGCGTTGTGTAGTGTGGTGTGGCGTGGCGTGTAATGTGGTGTGTTGTAGCGTTGTGTAGTGTGGTGTGGCGTGGCGTTGTGTAATGTGGTGTGGCGTGGCGTTGTGTAATGTGGTGTGTTGTAGCGTTGTGTAGTGGGGTGTGGCGTGGCGTTGTGTAGCGTGGTGTGGCGTGGCGTTGTGTAGTGTGGCGTGGCGTTGTGTAGTGGGGTGTGGCGTGGCGTTGTGTAGTGTGGTGTGGCGTTGTGTAGTCGTGGTGTGGCGTGTCGTTGTGTAGTGGTGGTGTGGCGTGTCGTTGTGCTTAGTGGGGTGTGTTGTAGCGTTGTGTAGTGTGGTGTGGCGTGTCGTTGTGCTAGTGTGGTGTGGCGTGTCGTTGTGTAGTGTGGTAGCGTGGAGTTGTACAGTGATAAGCGTGTGTGTGGCGTGGCGTTGTGTAGCCCCCTGTGGTGTGGCGTGGCGTTGTGTAGTGTGTGGCGTGGCGTCCTGTGTGTAGTGGGCGCCGTGTGTTGTAGACGTTGTGTAGTGTGGTGATGGCGTGGGGAGCTTTGTGTAGTGTGTGGGGAGGCGTTGTGTAGTGCATGGTGTGGCGTGGCGTTGTACAGTGTGGTGTGTTGTGGCGTTGTACAGTGTGGTGTGGCGTGGCGTTGTGTAGTGTGGTGTGGCGTGTCGTTGTGTAGTGGGGTGTGTTGTAGCGTTGTGTAGTGTGGTGTGGCGTGTCGTTGTGTAGTGTGGTGTGGCGTGTCGTTGTGTAGTGTGGCGTGGCTTTGTGTAGCGTGGTGTGGCGTGGCGTTGTGTAGTGTGGTGTGGCGTGGCGTTGTGTAGTGGGGTGTGGCGTGGCGTTGTGTAGTGGGGTGTGGCGTGGCGTTGTGTAGTGGGGTGTGGCGTGGCGTTGTGTAGTGGGGTGTGGCGTGGCTTTGTGTAGTGTGTGGCGTGGCGTTGTGTAGTGTGGTGTGTTGTAGCGTTGTGTAGTGTGGTGTGGCGTGGCGTTGTACAGCGATAAGAGTGCGTGTGCTGCCCCCTTTGGTGTGGCCTTACGTGGAGGCGTAATGACAAGGTACTCACGATCGGGCAGTTCTCACTCCCGTGTTTATGACACTCGTTGCGCGCCGTGTAATAAAGACGTTGCGTAACGGAGGGGGAGGGAGAGGGGGATGCGGGAGTAAAAAAGGGAGGGTGGGGTGAGAGGAGCAGGTAAATGAGGAAAGAGGAAGGAGGAGGGGAGGGGAGGAGGGGAGGGGGGAGGAGGAAGAGTAGGAGGAAGAGGAAGGAGAAGAGTAATGGGCTGGGCTTTGGGGGTCGGTAACGTTTTCTTAATTAACGTTTTTTTTTTTTTTTTTTTTTTGTTAGAATTTGCGAGGAGTATTGAGGAGGGTTTTTTTTTCGCATTTTCGGGGGATAATAGAGAGAGGAATGGCTGAGCGCGTGCGAGAGTTAGGCCCCCGCGGAAGAGCCTTGTTAAGGTAGGACACGGCCGGCCTCCGGAACCCCTGCAAAGGTCAGAGGTCAGCGTGTGTGGCCCGAGGGCGCATTGTCGTGAATCGCCGGATTTTTTTTTTTATTATTACTATTTTTTTTTTGAGGGGGGGGATGACGGAGATTGAGGTTAATACACTCATGTGGACGGAAACAAACGGCCGTACGTACATGTACACACATACATACGCGCGAGTGTGCCACGGACAGGCTGCCCTACACTCGCAAGCACACGATTGAGGAAGAAAAAAATGAGGAAAAGGAAAATGGAAAGAAGAAGAAAAAAAGCAGAGGAAGAGAGTCGAGAAGGAAGAAAGATACTTACGAAGAGGAGGAGGAGGAGGAAAGAGAGAAGAAATTGCTGATACGATCTTTCTAAAACTTGATACGAAGCCAATCCCCTTTTCCTTCTACTTGGAGGAAGACAGACAAGAAATTCGGAAAAGTCTGACGGCGGCAGATCCCTCCAGGCGGGTCAAGGGGGGTCGAAGGGGTCGCATGGGGGGGGGTCGAAGGGGCTCGCAGCGGGGTCCGAAGAAGGGGTCACGTGCGGGGGAGGGAGGGGGATTTTCGGAGCCTAATCCTCCAGGTGGGAGAAAAGGGATCTTCGGGGGGGAAGCTAATCCTCCTTGTTGAGTCCGCAAGAAGGCCGAGAACGGAGGAAGAGACAATGAGGGGGGGGGGACGCGCGTGGAAATCAGGAAATCAATCGGGGGGGGGGGGGGGGGTTGGGGGGCAGGGAGGAGTGGAGGATTAGGTGGGAAGGGAATTGGGGAAGGGGAAGGGAATGGGGTGAAGGGATTGTTGGGGTGGAGGGAAGGGAAGTAGAGAAGGGATTGGGGCAGCAGGGATTGTTGGGGTGGAGGGGTTGGGGGCAGGGAGTGGGGGTGGAGGGATTGGGGGCAGGGAGTGGGGGTGGGGGTGAGGGATTGGGGGCAGGGATTGGGACGAAGCTCCTCCCGGGTCTGTGGGGTGTCCTGCTCCTCTTCATCCGATCTCGTCATGATTGAAGCGGGGGCGGTCTCGCTGCTTCGTGGGCGCGGTCGGCCTCGGGGCCTGGCTCTCGCGGGCGGGTGTGTGGGCCTCCTCGCGCCCCCTCTGGTTCCAGCTTTTACTCTGTTTCTCTTCGGCTCTCTCTCTTTTTCTCTTTTTATTTCTCTCTTTTTTCTCTCTCTCCTCTTTCTTTTTTCTTCTCTTTTTCTCTGTCTGTCTCTCTTTCTCTCTCTCTCTGTCTCTCTCTCTCTCTCTCTCTCTCTCTCTCTCTCTCTCTCTCTCTCTCTCTCTCTTTCTATCCCTCCCTCCCCCTATCTCTCTCTCTCTCTCTTTTTCTGTCTCTCTCTGAAACGCTTTAAGCAAGCTTTCCCTCCCTGGCCCTATCTCGTATCTCTTTTCATATATTCCTCAAGGCTTAATGTAAAGTGTACCTACCGCCCAGCTTCTACCAGAGGGGAGAGAGGGAGAGGGGACAGGAGGACGGGGGACGGGTAACAGGGCGAGGGAAGGGGGGGGGGGGGGGGCTGGACATAGCGAGGGAGGGGGGAAGGGGGTGACGGGTCAGGCGAGGGAAGGGGGAGTAGCGGGTCATGGCGAGGGGTGAGGGGGGAAGGGTCATGGCGAGGGAGAGGGGGAAGGCGGGCGGTCAGGCGAGGGAAGGGGAGGAGTAGCGGGTCATGGCGAGGGGAGAGGGGGAAGGGCCAGGCGAGGGGAGAGGGGAGAGTAGAGGGTCATGGCGAGAGGGAGAGGGGGCGGGTCAGGCGAGGGAAGGGGGTAGCGGCGGGTCATGGCGAGGGGAGAGGGGGGGACGGGGTCAAGGAGAGGGGAGAGAGGGTGGAAGGGTCAGGCGAGGGGTGGGGGAGGGAGGGAGTCATGGCGAGAGGAGGGGGAGGGAAGGGTCATGGCGAGGGGAGGGGAGGGAAGGGTCATGGCAGAGGGAGGGGGAGGGAAGGGTCAGGCGAGGGGAGGAGGAGGGAAGGGTCCCGGGGCGAGGGGAGGGGGAGGGAAGCAGGTCATGGCTAGTGAGGGGAGGGGGAGGGAAGGGTCATGGCGAGGGGAGGGGGGAAGGGGTCAGGCGAGGGGAGAGGGACGGGTCAAGGAGAGGAGGGAGAGGGTGGAAGGGGTCGAGGCATGAGGGGTGGGGGAGGGAGGGGTCATGGCGAGGAAGGAGGGGAGAGGGAGGGAAGGGTCATGGCGAGGGGAGGGGAGGGAAGGGTCATGGCGAGGGAGAGAGGGGGAGGGAAGGGTCAGGCGAGGAGGAGGAGGAGGGGAAAGGGTCAGGGCGAGGGGAGAGGGAGGGAAGGGTCATGGCGAGGGAGGGGGAGGGAAGGGTCATGTGGCGAGGGGGAGGGAAGGGAAGGGTCAGGGCGAGGGGAGAAGGGGGAAGGGTCATGGCGAGGGAGGATGGGAGGGGAAGGGTCAGGGCGAGGGGAGAGGGAGGGAAAGGGTCATGGCATGAAGGGAGGGGGAGAGAGAGGGAAAGGGTCATGGCGAGGGGAGGGGAGGGAAGGGTCATGGCGAGGGGAGAGGTGGAAGGGTCAGGCGAGGAAGGGGGTAGCGGGTCATGGCGAGGGGAGAGGGGGAAAGGGCCAGGCGAGGGAGAGGGGGGGGGTGGCGGGTCATGGCGAGGGGAGGGGGTGGGGGAAGAGGTCAGGGCGAGGGGAGAGGGGGACGGGTCATGGCGAGGGGAGAGGGGAGGGAGGGGTCAGGGCGAGGGGTCGGTGGGTCATTTATCTAGCCCCGCAGATATTGGTCTTGGCCAGCCTCGGGGGTGGGTGGGGTGGGGGGGGGGCTAAATTGAATTTTGGGCTTGTCGAATGGTCCTTTGGGCTTTCTTATCATGGTGTCCTTGTGGGCCACACTCACATAAAAAGCGGGCTAGGGGGAGGGTGGAGGGAAGGGGAGGAGGGCAAAGATGGGGGACTGAGACGAGCCATTTTTGTTTGTGTTTTTTGTCTTTCTGATCTTTGATTGCTTTTGTTTGTGTTGATTTGATTTTGGTCTGATTGCGGTGTTTTCTTTCTTTTCCTCTGTTTACTTGCTTACTTTTTCGTTGTTGTTGTTGTTTTAGTCTGATGATATCTTTGTGTTTTATTCCCTTTCCTCTGTTTCTTGTTTTTCTTTCTTTTTTGTGCTTTATTTCCTTCCCTCTGTTTCCTTTTTTTTATTTTTTTTTATTTTTTTTTAGCCTGACGATATCTTTGCCTTTATATCTATCATTAAATTCTGTGTGGATATTGTTTTGTTGTTGCTTTTTTTGCTTTATTTTGTTTTGATTTTGTTATGTGAGGACGATTGCTATGCTTTGATATTTATGTTCACGGATTCTTCACTTCCTCTTATTCACTCGCTGATTCGTATCAGGATTTACTCACCTGTCCATTGTTAAGTCGAGCTCTCATTCACGTGTTCATGTTCCTGTCTGGTTTATTTGCGCTCTCTCTCCCTCTTGCAATCAAGCATTAACTAATTAATTAATTCTTTCTCTTTCTTTCTTTCTTTCTTTCTTTCTTTCTCTCTCTCTTTCTCTCTCTCTCTCTCTCTCTCTCTCTCTCTCTCTCTCTCTCTCTCTCTCTCTCTCTCTCTCTCTTTCTCTCTCTCTCTCTCTCTCTCTCTCTCCTCTCTCTCTCTCTCTCTCTCTCTCTCTCTCTCTCTCTCTCTCTCTCTCTCTCTCTCTCTCTCTCTCTCTCTCTCTCTCGCTCTCTCTCTCTCTCTCTCTCTCTCTCTCTCTCTCTCTCTCTCTCTCTCTCTCTCTACTCTCTCTCTCTCTCTGTCTCTCTCTCTCTCTCTCTGTCTCTCTCTCTCTCTCTCTCTCTCCCTCTCCCTCTCCCTCTCCCTCTCCCTCTCTCTCTCTCTCTCTCTCTCTCTCTCTCTCTCTCTCTCTCTCTCTTTTTCTCTTGCAATCAAGCATTCCTTCACGCTATCACCACTGCTCTAAATCATAATTGAGCCACTCGCTGGGTCACGCTCTTTGTCAGTCACTCACTCATTTAGAGAGTCATTCGGTCCATTCAGATTTTCTCTCTCAGAATCACAGGCACACATAGGCACTCTGTCACTCTGTCTCTCATTCATTCATTCACTCTCCAACTAATTATCTCACTCACTCTCTCTGTCTGTCTGCCTGTCTCTGTCTCTCTCTTTTTCTCTCTGTATCTCTGTATCTCTCTCTCTCTCTCTTTCTCTTTCTCTCTGTATCTCTCTATCTCTGTATCTCTGTATCTCTCTCTCTCGCTCTCTCTCTCTCTCTCTCTCTCTCTCTCTCTCTCTCTCTCTCTCTCTCTCTCTCTCTCTCTCTCTCTCTCTCTCTTTTTCTCTTTCTTTCTTTCCTCTCTTCTCTCTCTCTCTCTCTCTCTCTCTCTCTCTCTCTCTGCTCTCTCTCTCTCTCTCTCTCTCTCTCTCTCTCTCTCCCTCTCCCTCTCCCTCTCCCCTTCTCTCCTCTCTCTCTCCCTCTCCCCTTCCCTCCTCCTCCTCTCCCTCTCCCTCTCCCTCTCCTTCCCTCCCTCCCTCTCTCCTTCCCTCCTCCTCCCTCCCTCTCTCCTTCCCTCCCTCCCTCTCCCGTCTCTTTCCTCCCTCCTCCCTCCCCTTCTCTCTCTCCTCCCCTCTCCCCTCCGCTTCCCTTTCTTTCCCTCTCCCTTTCCCTTTCTTCCCTCACTGCCTCCCTTCTTTCTTCCCTTCTCTTCCTCTTTCTCTCCCCCCTTTATTTCTCTCTTGGTCTTCCCTCAGTTCGTTTTCGCGGCGAAGAGTAAATCGTAAAGTTGGTCACACACATAAAATTGATGATATTCATAAATTTTTGCAATAATCGTATTTCTTCGCCGAGGCCGTAAATATCACGTTATATAAAAATCGCATTATATATATTTTTGAAAAGAAAAAAAAGAATTGCCCTCGTTCCAGTCGTGACTCTTTATTTTTAGATTTTTTTTTTTTTTTTTTGGGGGGGGATTATTTAGGTTCGGTTTATTTTTTGTTGTTGTCGCTGGCACTGTTGTTATTGCTGGCAGTATAGTAATTTCGGATCATCAGAAAGCATCAGTCTTTATCTTTACCAGTGTTTAGTTATCATTTCCATCATCATCATTACCATAACCATCATCATTATCATTATCATCACCATCACCACCATCATTATCATCATTATCATTTTCATCATCATCATTATCATTATCTTCGTCACTATCATTATCATCATCATCATTATCATTATCATTATCTTCGTCACTATCATTATCATCATCATCATCATCATCATCATCATCATCATCATCATCATCATCATCATCATCATCATCATCATCATCACCATCATCACCACCATAACTTCTCCATCACAATCACGCGTTGATTCAAAAATCGGAATAGAGAAAAGGGGGAATAAGAGAATAGAGAAGAGATAAGCAGAGAAAATGCGGTGGGGGTAGGGGGGGAGGGGGAGTGGGGGAGGGGGGGCAGCACTGGCCGTGAAGGATTGGCGCAATTAGAGACTTGACTCGTCACGTCGCCCGCCTGTCACGCCACAGGACACTGCCTCGCGTGTGATGAGGTGCGCCGTGTGTGTGTGTTTGTTTGGGTGTGTGTGTTTGTTTGGGTTTGTGTGTGTGTGTGCGTGTGTGTGTGTGTTTGTTTGTTTGGGTTTGTGTGTGTGTGTGTGTGTTTGTTTGTTTGTGTGTGTGTTTGTTTGTGCTTATTTGTTTGTTTGGATTTGTGTGTGTGTGTTTTTGTATGTGTGTTTGTTTGGGTTTGTGTGCTTGTGTGTGTTTGTTTGTGTGTGTGTGTGTGTTTGTTTGTTTGTGCGTGTGTGTGTGTGCGCGCATAGGTATGTGAATGTATACGTTCATGTGATTGTCGATGTATGTAATATGTAATTTCTGATTGCTGTTTTGATAAAAGAAAAGATGATTAAACTGATGTTGGGTTATCTATTTCCATCGTAATTTCCGCCTAAAAAAACCCCCCAACCTTATGTTTCCCTTCCCCCCCCCCCCAAAAAAATATTAAAAAAAGGGGGGTTTGGGGCCAAAACCGGTCCTTTTGGGCTCCCTCCCAAACGCTTTCCCCCCCCCTTTTCTTTTTTTTTTTTTTCTTTTTTCTTCCTTTTTTTTTTTTTTCTTTGGGCCCTTCTGTCCTTCTTTTTTTTTTTTTTTTTTTTTTTTTTTTTTTTTTTTTTTTTTTTTTTTTTTTTTTTTCCCTTTCCCCTTCCCCCCCGGTCTGTGCATTCGGGGGGCCGTGAACGCTCCATTGAGGGGGGGTTGCGCAAGTGGCGGTCAGGGCCCCCCCACCTTCTGCGGTCCGTGGGGTGGTCTGGCTGGAGAGGCCGCCCCGATCCCCGCTGGGGGTCTTTTTGCCTCGGAGACCAAGGGGGGGCGGCCGGTTTTTTTGCAGGGGGCCCTGGCGGAGGTCGGGGGGTTTGGGAGGGAGGGGGGAAAAGGAGGGGGGGAGGAAGGGGGAGGGAGGGGGGGAAAAGGGGGGGAAGAAGAAGGAGGGAGAGAGGGGAAGGTGGAAGAGGGAAGGAAGGGGGCGGGAGGGGGGGAAGGAAAGGGGGGAAGGGGGGGGAGGGGGGGCCAGGCGGGGAAAAGAAGGTGAGGGTGCAGAAAAAGGAAGGAAGGAGGACGAGGAAGAAGGAGGGGGGAGGAAGTAGGTAGGAAGGAAGGAAGGATGGAGCGAGCCCAGGCGGGGAAAGGGGGAGAGGGGTTTGGAAAAACAGGGAAGACGTGCAAGAGAATGGGGGGGGAGGGGGGAAGGGAAAAGGGAAGGGGAAGGGAAGGGGGGGGGTAGAAAAGGAAAGAAAGAGGCAGGCAGAAGGCTGGCTCATCGGCCCTCGCAAAAACGGAAGGCCCAAAGTTGGCCAATTCAAAAAGGAAAGGCGGGGAAGAGTCGTTGGTGGGGGAAAGGGGGCAAGCGGGGTTTGGGAGGAAGGGGGGGGGGGGGAGGGGGGGGGGGGGGGAGAGGGAGGGGGGGAGGGAAGGTGGAGGGGGGGAGAGGGAGGAGAGGTTGAGGGTTTTGGGGGGGGGAGAGGGGGGGGTTGGGGGGGGAGGGAGGTGGGGGGCGGGGGGGGAAGGGGGGGGGGAAGGGAAGGGGGGGGAAGGAGAGGTGGAGGGGGTTGGGGGGGGGAAGGGGGGGGGGGGGGGTTGGGAGGGAGGAGGGGGGGGGAGGGGGGAAAAAGGGGGGGGGGAAGGGAGGGAAGGGAGGGGGAGGGGTTGGGGAGGGAGGGGGGGGGGAAAAGGGGGTGGGGGGAAAGGGGGAAAGGGGAAGGGAGGGGAAAGGGGGTGGAGGGGGGGTTTGGGGGAGGGAGGGGGAAAGGGGGGGGGCTGGGGGAAATGGAAGGGGGGAGGGGGAAAGAGGTGGAGGGGGTTGGGGAAAGAGGGGGGGGGCGGGGGGAAGGGGGGGTTTTGGGAAAGGGGAAGGGAGGGGAAAGGGGGAGGGGAGGGGGTTGGGAGAGGGGGGGGGGGTGGAGGGGGGGGAGGGGAAGGAGAGGGGGGAAGGGGGGGAAGGGGGAGGGGGGAGGGGAAGGGGGGGGAGGGGAAGGGGGGGGCTGGGAGGGGAAGGGAGAGGTGGAAGGGGGGGGGGAAGGGAAGGGGGAGGGGGTTGGGAGGGGGGAAGGGGGAGGGAGGGGGCTGGGGGGAAGGGAAGGGGAGGGGGGAAGGGGGGAAAAGGGGAAAAGGGGGAGGGGGAAGGGAGAGGGGGGAGTGGTGGAGGGGTTGGGAGGGGGAGGGGAGGGGGGCGGGGGAAGGAGGGGGGGGGGGGGGAGGGGGGGGAGGTGGGGGGGGGGGGAGAGGGAGGGGGAGGGGAGGGGGGGTGGGAGAGGGAGGGAGGGGTGGAAGGGGCTGGGAGAGGGAGGGGGGGTGGGGGGAAAGGGGGGAGGGGAGGGGGGGGGGGGGTTGGGAGGGGGGGGAAGGGGAGGGGGGGGAGGGAAAGGGGGTGGGGGGAAGGGGAGGGAGGGGGAGAGGTGGAGGGGGCTGGGAGGGGAAAGGGAGAGGGGGGGGGAAGGGAAGGGAGGGAGAGCTGGAGGGGGTTTTGGGGGGGGAGGGGAGGGGGGGAAAGGGGGAGGTGGAGGGGGGGAGGAAGGAAAGGGGAGGGGTGGGGGGGGAGGGAGAAGGGGTGGGGGGAAAGGAGAGGGAGGGGAGGTGGAGGGGTTTGGGGGGAGGGGGAGGGGGAGGGGGGTGGAGGGGGTGGGAGGGGGGAAGGGGGGGGGAGGGTGAGGTGGAGGGGGGTTTGGGGGGGAAGGAGAGGTGGAGGGGAGGGAGGGAAGGGGGGGGGGGGAGGGGGGGTGGGGAGGGAAAAGGGGGAGGGGGGGGGGCTGGGAGGGGAAGGGAGAGGGAGGGAGAGGTGGAGGGTGCTGGGAGGGAAAGAGAGAGGTGAAGGGGACAGGGAGAGGGAGGGCGCTGGTAGTGGAAGGGAGAAGTGGAGGGAGTTGGGAGGGATTGGGCGGAGGGGGCGAAGTCACGATGTTGATGCGCGCGCTATCTGTGTATGTATGCGTATTTATTTACCCTTTTATTAATTCGCTAATAGATTCAATGCGATCTTTAATCTCGCGCGGAAGGTCAGCATCAAAAGGATTAATCAGATTTTTTTGTTTGTTTCTGTTTGTATCCGTAACGAGCGGCGGGCGTGCTGGGGGCGGGCGTGCTGGGGGCGCAGAGCGGGGTCCGTGGGGCTCCTTCGCCCAGAGGTCCCGGCGGAGGAGGCGGAGGAGGCGGCAGGTCAGAGCGTGTGATGACGTGACCGGTGTCCCGCTGCCGGCCGGTGCCTCTGGGTCCTGCGGGGAGGGAGGGAGGGAGGGAGGGAAAGAGGGAGGGAGGGAGGGAGGGAAGGGGGGAGAGGGAGGAGGGAGGGGGGAGGGAGGGGGGGAAAGAAGGAGGGAGGGAGGGAGGAGGGAGGGGGGGAGGGGGGGAGGGAGGGAGGGGAGGAAGGGGGGGAGGGGGGGGAGGCTGCCTGGGCCGGGGGGGGGGCGGCGCTCCGGGTTGTTTTGGTTTGGTTTGGGACTCGGTGGGGGGGTGGATGGGACTTTCTTCTTTCTCTCTTTCTCTTTTTTTTTTTTTTTTTTTTTTTTTTTTTTTTTATATATATATATTTATATATTTTTTTTTTTTTATTATATATATATATATATATATATATACGTGTGTTTGGTTTGTGGTTCGTGGGGGTGCGTATGTATTTCTCATGTGTGAACGTGAGCACCCGGTGGGGTTCGGCGTGGGGGGGGGGGGTGTATTTAGTGTTGTTATTGGTCCTTTTTTGCTGGAGTTCCTTTTGGTAATTGATGTGGTTGTTATTATTGTTAGAAGTAGTAGTAGTAGTATCGTTATCGTTATCATCACCATCATCATCAACATCATCATCATTATCATTATCATTATCATTATCATCATCATCACCATCATCATCATCATCATCATCTTCATCTTCATCTTCATCATCATCATCATCATCATCATCATCATAATCACATCATCACCATCACCACCACCATTATCATCATCATCATTTTTTTCATTATCATTACGAGAGTATTGGTATTTATTTCCAGAAAAAAAAAAGTTACGAATGAGAATGCGTAGCACTTTTTTTCCCCCGTCCGCCATTTAGCATCGGGAAAATGATCTCAAATGAATATTATTTAGTCCGCCCGTCCGATTGTTTCGCG
>NC_091587.1:1814298-1821798 GCF_042767895.1 Penaeus vannamei | reverse complement strand
GTTTGTCTTTGTCTGTCTGGCTGGCTGGCTGGATGTTGAGTCAGTGTGGGAGATGAGAGGTAGGGGGAGGGGAGAAAGGAGGGGGGAGGGAGCGAGAGAGGGAAGGAAGGAGGGAGGAAAGGAAATGATCTCTCTCACAACCGGTCGCGAAGATGGGGGAGAGGTGGGGGGAAGAAGGGAGGTAGATGGGATATGGAAAAGAAAGCATGAACTGAAGACGATAAAGAATAAAGAATGAGAATAAGAGAGAACCTTACCAAGAAGAAGAAAGAGGGGGAATAAAAGCAGCCGGGGAAACCAGACAAACAAGAAGAAACCACGGACAAAGAAAGCCAAAGAAAGGCAGCCCCGCCCTCGTAAAACAAACACAAACAATCAGGCTGGCAGGTAGCACGGCCGCCGGGGGAAGGCCGGCAATTACCTGAAGGGGGAGACTCCGCTGCCCCGCCTCCCTCGAGTGCACTGGGGCTCCGCTGGCGACTCGGGGCTAGGCCTCGGCGCTCCGGGTTATGGCCCCCGCACCCTCTCCCCTACTCCTACTCCTCCTCCTCCTGCTACTCTTACTCCTCCTCCTCCTCCTCCTCCTCCTCCTCCTCCTCCTCCTCCTCCTCCTCCTCCTCCTCCTCCCTTTTTGCTACCCTCTCCCTTCTCTTTCTCCTCCTCCTCCTTTTCTTTTTTCCTGTCCTCCTTTTCCTTTTCCTCCTCCTTCTTCTCTGTCCCTCCTCCTCCTCTTCCTCCTCCTCCTCCTTCTCTTCCTTCATCCCTTCTGATTATGATTATGATTCTTCCACTACCACCTCCACCTCTTCCTATTCCTCCACTCCCTCCACCACCACCTCCTCCTCCTCCTCCTCCTCCTCCTCCTCCTCCTCCTCCTCCTCCTTCTCCTCCTCCTCCTCCTCCTTCTCCTCCTCCTCCTCCTCCTCCTCCTATTCCCCCAGTGGTGAGCTTAATGCCGCGGGGGAGCGAGGGGGATAGAGAAGGAGGGAAAGGAGTCAGGAGAGGGGAAGAGGGAGAGGGAAGGGACAAGTAGGATTAAGAGAGGGAAAAAAGAAAGAAGTAGAGATAGATTGAAAGAGAGAGAGAGAAGGAGAAAGAGAAATACAGAGAGGGAAATAGAAGTAGAGAGAGAGAAAGAGAAATAAAGAGAGAAAGGGAAATAGAGAGAGTAAAAGAGGGAGAAATAGAAAAAGATGGAGAGAGAAATAGAGAAAGATGGAGAGAGAGAGAGAGAGAGAGAGAGAGAGACAGAGAGAGAGAGAGAGAGAGAGAGAGAGAGAGAGAGAGAGAGAGAGAGAGAGAGAGAGAGAGAAGGGGTGAAGGATAATGGCAGGTAAAGAGCCGAATTGACGAGGGAGAGGGGAAGGAGGGGAAAGAATGAGGTATGTTTGGGAGGAAACATGAGATAGGTTAGAAGGGAACTGGGAAAGGATTAGTAAAGGATATAGAGAGAGGGAAAGAAGGGGATGCTTGGGAACAGGCAAAAAGGAATGAGAATTTGAATGAATGGAGAGGGAATGGAAACAGGCAGATAAGGAAGAGAAGTGGAAGAGAGAGAGAGAAAAGTGCGGAGACCACGCGGAGTCGAGTGGAAGTGTTTGTTTGTTTAAGATAAGGAAGAACGGAGAAGAGGGAAGAGAGGTAGGGAAGAGAACACCTGCTCGACAGACGCGCGGGCAAGGAGGTAGAAATTATGAGGGGAGAAGGGCGAAAGGGGAAAGGGGAAGGAGAGTAAGGAAGTTCCCCCGCGACAATGGTTCAGTAACGAGGCTGGGTCTTGTCGCTCATGTCGAGGGGAGAAGTGATGGGACGCGGAGGGGGGGGGGGACCTACTCGGGCGTGAGGGGAGAGGCGGCGCTGTCCCTCTCCCTCGTTGTCTGAGGGGGAAAGTACGGGCTACGAGGGGAAGGAAGGTGGTGCGCGGGGCCTCGGTATGGTGGGGAGGAGGGGGAGGGGGGCGCGGCTCTTTCTTGGGGGAAAGGAGAGGGGAAACTTGTTTGATAGAAAGAGGGGAAGGAAATCGAAGGATCCCTTGACAGAAGTTGTGGAAGTTGTTCGCACACGAATGCTTGGCCCCCGTGCTGTGGGCGGCCCGGGGTGCCTGCTTGTACCGCCGAGGGGTCGATATGCGGTCCTGTGGCGTGGCAGCAGCGAGCGGGGTGCCGGGGCTGCGTTGGGGCCGCCCTGGACGCCACCGGGGCAAGGTGGGGTCTGGCGCGTGGTCGTCGAGGCAGACTCTGTAAGGTCGTGCAGGAATGTGGAAGGGAACGTTAGTAGAGGTCGTCGTTAATAGAGGTCGTGTCGATTCCTTGGGTTCTTTCGGCGTCGTGGCGTGCGGGAGAGTCGTGAACGCGGGCCGGAGGAGTTGGCTCTTGGCCTGTCGTCTGCGGGGCGCGACGTCGCTCTGATGGGCAGAGGGCCCACTGGGTTGTAATGAGGGCCCTGAGGTCGTCGGAAGCGTGGAGCGGCCAGCGAGAAGGTCGTGGGCGCCGAGAGTACCGCATGGTAACAGGCGCGTCTCTGGGATGGAGGGGCAGTCGTAGGGAGGCGTCTGCAGATGTTATGGTTTAGCTACAGTGCGTTGCTACTTGGGTCTGAGGCCACGACCCGCACGCATTCCCAGGTCGTGACGCACCTCCGCGCGACGAGGTGGTCGTGACACGTCTCCCGGGTCGTGGCGCCAGGGGCCGGGGCGGAGGGCGTGCGCCGCTGCTGCTCGTGGAGGCTGCTGACGACCGTGTTTATTTGCCGACGGACGCCCCCCTGTCGTCGTGACCTTCTCGAGTGCGGGCGGGAGGGCGCGGGGGCCGACGGGGGAGGGAGCGGCGTCGGTCTCGCACTGACGCCCACGCCCGCGGCCCTGTAATGCCGGCCAGTTGAGAAGAGGCGTTAACAGGCGTGTGGGCGTCCCTGCTATTCGATCCTGTTACCTTGACCTTATTGTTGACAGCGCCTGCCACATCAGTCTCGAGAGTGGGCGGGCGGGCGTCCCCCCGTGGGTGACTCCGGGGGCTGCCGGGCGCGGGGCGTGGGCGTGGATTAGCGCGGGCGAGGACGCTCTCGGATGCTTCTCTCTTTACGACGGCGATAATGGGCGTCATTTTAAAGAGGGAGATAAAGCGCTGTTTGTTGTTTGTGGGCGGGGTTGTTAGGGCTGCTGTTGGGAGGGGGCGGGGGGGGGGGGCTATTATCGTCGTGATAGTTGATGGTCGAAGTGATAAGGAGGGGAATGGTGGTGATGGTGATGATAGTTATAATTATGACTAATAATAGTAATGATTATGATAATGTAATGATAATAATGATAATGATGGAAGGAATGATTATAATGATGGTGATGGGAATGAAAGTAGCGATGATTATGATAATGGTAATGATAGTAGTAATAATGATGATGATAATAATGATGATGTTAATAATGATAATGATTTTGATAATAATGATAATGGTGATAATAGTAATGATAGGATGGTAATGCTGATGACAATAATGATAATGATAATCATGATCATGATAATAATGATAACAATGTTGGTAATAATCATGATGAAAATATAATGATGATGGTAATGATAATAATAACGATAATTGTAGCTAATGATAATGATTGTAATAATAATTATAAAAATGCTAATTATAATGATACTGATACCAATACTAATGATCATAATGATAACGATCAGTAGTAGTAGAAGTAAGAATAATGATGATAATAATGATGGTGGTAATATAATAATGATGATAACAATGATGATGAGGGTAACGATAATAATGATGTTGAAAATAATGATGAGGATAATAATGATAATGAAGATGATGATAATAGGATGCATGATAGTGAATAAAGATGATAGTGATAATGAAGATGATAATAAGATACATAATAGTGAACGTAGATGATGGTGATAATGAAAATACGTAATAGCGAACATGATATTTTTTTCGCGGCCATTCTGCGGTTGTTTTAATATCACTGGCGAAGGATGCTCTTTTTATATGATAATCCTCATTATAGCAGTTTCAGCAGGGAAGGGAAGGCCAGTTGGTTTACGGCCGCATAGCTCACGAGAAGCCTTCCGCAGACTCTCTAACTCTCTCTGTCTGTCTGTCTGTCTCTCCCTCGCTCTCGCTCTCTCTGTGTCTTTCTCTGTCTCTGTCTCTGTCTGTCTGTCTGTCTCTCTCTCTCTCTCTCTCTCTCTCTCTCTCTCTCTCTCTCTCTCTCTCTCTCTCTCTCTCTCTTCTCTTTCTCTCTCTCTTTTCTTTCTTCTTTTCTTTCTCTCTCTCTTCCCCTTCCTCTTCCTCTTCCTTCCTCTTCCCTCCTCCTCTCCCTCTCTCCCTCCTCCTCCTCTCCTCTCTCTCTCTCTCCTCTTCTTCCTTCCTTCCTCCTCCCTCCTCCCTCCTCCCTCCCTCCTCCTTCCGTCTCTCTCCTACGACAGTCATGGAGTAGGAGCAGGAGTTCCAGAGGACGAAGTAGACAAGGGAATAGGGGAGGTTGATAAAGATGGGAGGGGGTGGAGAGAAGCGAGGACAGGGGAGGGGAGTGCTTGTAGATTAAAGGGAGAGAGAGAAAGGGAGGGGGGGGGCGGGGTAGGGGTAGTTAAGCGTTAATGTTTGTTGGTTCGAGATATAAGTGCCGCGTTGGATGCCACGTATTCCTCGCTGGAGGATGTGTCAACAGATGTGTTTATGGAATTACAGGTGGGAACACACTGCTTGCGTTGATGCCGGTGGTGGGGGGAGGGTGGGGGAAGGGGGGAGGGGGGAGGGGTCGTTGCGGGCTAAGTGCTGTCTGTGTTTGATCGTGCCACGGGTTATATTATTGTTATTTTTATTGTTATTAGTGTTGGTATTATTATTATTGGCAATGTTGTTATTGTTATTATTAGTAGTACTAGTATTACTGTTATTATTATTGTTGTTGTTATTATTATTATCATTATTATTAGTGTTGTTGTTGTTATTGTTATATATATTAATATTGCATCTGTTGTTCTTGATCTTGGTCTTGTTATTCTTGTTCTTGTTTTTCTTAAAATAATGAATATCAGTTATTATATTTATATGGTTTTATTTTCATAGTTATCATTATCGCAAGCAACGCTGTCTGGTGTTATTGTTGTTATCAATTTAACATTATATTCATGTTTGCATTTAGATTAGTATTAGGAATTAGTGTTGGCACTAAGAGCCGCTGTCGGTGTTATCAGAAATTTTGTTTTTGCTGATGTTATGCTTACTGTTTTTCCTCCTTTTATGAGTGTTATCTTTGACTTGTGTCGCTCAGGGAGGAATCTAATCTTTTCTTTCTTTTTCTCTCGTGTCGGAGGAAGGAATCTGTTTCTTTTTTTTTCTTTTTCTTTCTCGTGTCGCTCATGAAGGAATCTATTTTTTTTCTCTCTCTCTTTCTCTCGTGTCGCTCATGAAGGATTCTGTTGTTGTTTTTTTCTTTTTCTCTCGTGTCGCTCATGAAAGAATCACTTTTTTTCTTCTTTTTCTCGTGTCGCTTATGAAGGATTCTGTTGTTGTTTTTTTCTTTTTCTCTCGTGTCGGTCATGAAGGAATCGAGTGTTTTCTCCTTCTCTCCTTTCTTTTCTTTTCTTATCGCTTCATGGGCCTGGCGAGCGAAATCGTCGACAGCGGGGGCCTCCTTCGCACGTTGTTCCGAGATCAGCCTTTGTTCTGTGAATGGGAGAGCGCGTATTATCCTTGTTTACTTTCGTCGTCGTTGTTATTGCGATTGTTATCCTTGTTTACTTTCCTTGTTTACTTTCGTCATCGTTGTTATTGCGATTGTTATCCTTGTTTGCTTTCGTCATCGTTGTTATTGCGATTGTTATCCTTGTTTACTTTCGTCATCGTTGTTATTGCGATTGTTATCCTTGTTCACTTTCGTCGTCGTTGTTATTGCGATTGTTATCCTTGTTTACTTTCCTCATCGTTGTTATTGCGATTGTTATCCGCATCACGATCGCAACGGGAGCCGCCCTCTGATGCGCCGCCGGTCCCGCCCCCGAGATATCGCGGGCGTGATCCTTATCGCGCGGGTGACGGCGCGTCGGCACCGCTTAGTAAACTGTCAGTGATTTGTTTGCGTTTTATTCATGGTGGCAGCGGCGCGGCTTGTGACAGGCATTGTGCAACAGCAGGGGGAGTGGGGGAGGAGGAAGAGGAAGAGGAGAGAGAGAGGAGAGGAAGGAGAACAAAGCAAGGGGGAGGAGTAGAGAGGAAGAGAAAAGGGGAGGGGGCGGTGGTGATGATGATGATGAGGAGGAGGGTGTAAAAGAAATGGAGACTGTAGTTGTGTTTGCTGTCCTTTTTTTTTACTATTTTTTTTATTGGGTGTGATTCTTTTATTTTAAATCATTAGTGTAGTCGCTTATTTTGTGAATATTTTATTTGTGCTTGACGCTGTATGTGCCAATATTTGTGCTTTTATTTTACAGACCACTTTTCTTTCTGAATATAATTGGTTGATTATTTTTCTTACAGGTAAAGAGACCGACAGGACGGCCCAAAGAGGCAGCGAATAGGACACGTTACAGTAGGTAGATAAAATAGATAGTCATGTGTGTCAAGCTAAAGGACAGTGCAGCCCAGAAGGGGAAGGGAACAGGATACGTGACATTTGGAGGCGGACGACACTGAAGAGGAGTCTTGTCCTTGCTCGAAGCGTCATGGGGTAGCGATTTCCTCTAAGACTGTGTCTGTGTTCCTCCTTATGTCGTCCTTGTTTGTCTTGGAGTCCAGTGGGTAGTCCAGATTGAGGGGAGGGGGAGGGAGGGCTATGTAAGGATATAGGTATAGTTACATGGAATTAGCGCATTGGGGGGGGGGGGATGAATGAGAGAGTGGGTGAGTGAGGAGAGAGGGGGAGGGGAGAGAGAGAGAGAGGGGAGAGGAAGGAGGAAAAGAGAGAGAGGAAGGAAAAAAAGAGAGAGAGAAAAAATAGAGAGAGAGAGAGAGAGAGAGAGAGAGAGAGAGAGAGAGAGAGAGAAACAGGCAGACAGACTGACAGACAGATAGACAGACAGAGACAGAGAGAGAAGGGTAGAGAGAAACGAAAAATTGCCACAGACAGACAGACACAGACAGATAGGCAGACAGAAACAGAGAGGCAGAGAAGGGCAGAGAGAAACGAGAAGCTAGCCAATAGATGCCTAGGCACTGGGCACTGTGGCCGCCCCTCGCGAATCGATGGATTGGTGTCCGGGGGATTAGCGAGGGCAGGGCGCGTCTTGGCCAAGCGTCTTAGCCAGTAATGAGAATGCTGATTGGGCGCCTCTCGCTCGTGGGGCTGCGGGGCCTCTTGGTGAGCTCGCCGGTGTGATGGCTGGTGTTGGCTGGTGGTGTGGGGGCGGGGGGGGGGCGAGGGAGGTGGGGATGGTGGGGGAGGGGTAGTTTTTTGGTTTGTGGTTTGGTGTGGAAGGTATGGGTGAGACGTGTGTTGGTTTGTTTGTCTATTTCTTTTTTTAATCTTTTCTCATCCCCCCTTTCTCTTCT
>NC_091587.1:1801100-1813798 GCF_042767895.1 Penaeus vannamei | reverse complement strand
TTTGTAGCTTGTAATGGCTGAGGGAGGGAAGGGGGAGAGAGGGAAAAGGGTGATGGTGGAGAGGGAGGGAAGGGAGTGGTGTGGAGGGAGGGGGAGAGTGGAGGGAGGGTGATGGTGGAGGGGGAGGGGAGGAAGAGGTGATGGTGGAGGGAAAGGGGAAAAGAGGGAAGGGGGAAGGGGGAGGAGATAGGAAAAGTGGGGAGGGAAAGTGAGGGAAGGGGAAGGAGTGATAGTGGAGGGAGGGAAAGGAGGAAGAGAAGGGAGAGAGGCTGAAGAGTCAGGAGGTGGATGAAGCGGATAAGGGGAAAGGGAGGAGAAAGGAGGGAGGGATTACCGTGGACAAGGGAAGAAGAGGAGGGAGGGTGTGGTGGGAGGGAAGAGGGATGAAGCGGAGGAAGGGAAAAGGAGGGCAGCAGGAGGCAGGGAAGGGGAGAGAGGAGGCGATGGTGGAGGGAGGGAGATAGGGAAAGATAGATGGGGAGGGGGGGATGAAAGCGGATAAAGGGAAAGGAGGGAGAGAAGGAGGGAGGGACTGCAGTGGACAGGGGAAAGAGGAGGTGGACAGGGGATGAAAAGGAGGGAAGTAACTGCAGAGGTAGGGCTAAGAGGGGGGGGCGGGGTGAATGGCAGTACGTCGGTTGCAAGGATGATTGCATATTGCCTCTGTGTCGAATAGTCCTCGCCACACATAGGCAAGAGAGGGTCGAGTGAAAGTGTTAAGGGTGAGAGAGAGAGAGAAAGCGAGAGAAAGAGATCGATAGATAGATAGAGATAGAAAGAGAAAGAGAACGATAGAGAGAGGGAGATAGATAGATAGAAAGAGAGAGAAATAAAGTGAGAGAGAGAGAAATAGAGTGAGAAAGAGAGAAATAGAGTGAGAGATAGAGAGAGCGGGAGAGAGAAGGGAGGGAGGGACAGACATACGCCGCCGAGGGGGGGTCACGCCCTCCGCCCACGAAGGCCTCGCCTGGGAGCCCATATTTAAGTCGACCTCGGAGCCACCGCGATGCAAGGGCGCCGAGGACAAGCCCGCCAGCACCCTCCTCCTTCTCGCTTCCTCTGTCTGCCCTTTGGCGGCCCCCTTCTCTCCGGCCATTTCCTGCTGGGGTGGAAAGGAAGGCTCTGCTCGGAAGCTCTCATATATTGTTGTTGTTTTTTCTCCTCTCTCTCTCTCTTTCTTTCTTTCTTTCTTTCTTTCGTTTCTCTTTCTTTCTTTCTTTCTTTCTTTCTTTCTTTCTTTCTCTCTTTCTTTCTTTCTCTCTCTCTCTTTTTCTCTTTCTTTCTCTTTCTCTCTCTCTCTCTCTCTCTCTCTCTCTCTCTCTCTCTCTCTCTCTCTCTCTTTCTTTCTTTCTTTCTTTCTTTCTTTCTCTCTTTCTTTCTCTTTCTCTCTTTCTTTCTCTTTCTCTCTTTCTTTCTCTTTCTCTCTTTCTCTCTCTCTCTCTCTCTCTCTCTCTCTCTCTCTCTCTCTCTCTCTCTCTCTCTCTCTCTCTCTCTCGCTCTCTCTCTCTCTCTCTCTTGTGTGTGCGTGCGTGTGTGAGAGAGATAGAAGTATATACTATATAGATAGATATGTGTGTGTGTGTGTGTATCTATCTATCTATCTATATCTATCTATCTATATCTATCTATCTATCTATCTATCTATCTATCTATCTATCTATCTATCTATCTATCTATCTATCTATCTATATATATATATATATATATATATATATATATATATATTTAGTCTCTCTCTCTATTTATAATGTCCCCATTCTCTCCCTCTCTTCCCACATTTTCATTATCCCTTTACCCTGCTCTCCCCACCTGTCATCCCCCTCTCCTTCTTGCCGCCTCCCTCCCGCCGCCCTCCCTCCCCGCCTCCCTCCCTCCCTCCCCGCCGCCCTCCCCTCCCTCTCTCCCCGCCGCCCCCCCTCCCCGCCCTCCCTCCGTCCCCGCCGCCCTCCCTCCCTCCCTCCCCTCCGCCCTCCATCCCCGCCTCCACGTAATGCGTTATTTACCCTCCCGGCGCTCGCCCAAAGAACTCGCCTATGGTAATATCGCCACGACGGACCCGCGCCCATGATTGATTGCGTCATTGATAAAAGTCGGGCTCGGGCTGCGACGGGCGGACGCGGAGCCCGCCCCTCGGCTGCGGGCGGGTTGGAGGGGGGCGGGCGGGTGGGCGGGGAGGCAGGCAGGCTGGGGGGGGGGGGTAGGAGAGGGGAGGAGGAGTGACAGGAAGGTGGACGTCTTGTTCTGGAAGTAAGGAAAAGGAAAGATCCTTCGGTTCATTTCTCTACTTTGCGTTGCACTTGCTTTCTCTCACCTCCCTCTCACTCTTATTCATTCCTCCCTCTCTCGCTCGTCATCGCTCCTTCTTTCTCACCCCCTCCTTCCTCCCTCTCTCCCTTCCCCTCCCCTCCCTCCTTCATCCCTCTCTCTCTTTTCTTCTCCTCCTTCCTCCCTTTCTCTCCCTCCCTTTCCTCTCTCTCTCTCTCTCTCTCTCTCTCTCTCTCTCTCTCTCTCTCTCTCTCTCTCTCTCTCTCTCTCTCTCTCTCTCTCTCTCTCTCTCTCTCTCTCTCCACCCTCCCTCACTATCCCTCATCCCTCACTATCCCTCTCCCTCTCTCTATCCCTCCCTCTCTCTCTTTCTATCTCTCTCCCTCCTCCCTCCCCCTCCCTTCTTTCTCACCCTCTTCTCTCCCTCCTCCCTCTCCCTCCCCTTCCCTCCTTCCTCTCCCCTCCCTCCCTCTCCCTCCCTATCCCTCCCTTTCCTTCCCTCCCTCCCTCCCCTCTCATCCCCCCCGCCCCCGCCCCACACCCCGCCGCCCCCGCCCCCGATTGTCCCGAAAGGCGCCTCCACCCGCGGGGGACGTCGGCCGAATCCCCGTCGAAGGCGAGGCAGTAAGTGCGCCCTGGCTCGGATTTTTTTCCTCTCTTCGGTCCCTTATCTCTCCCTCCTTACCCCGCCCCTCCCTCTGTTGGTGGAGGGGGGGAGGGGAGGAGGGGAGGATGGAAGTTGGAGATAAGAGGTATTGGATTACCTGCCTTCCCCCCCCACCCCCTCTCCTTCTCGTTCTTTCTTACTCCCTCCCTCCTCTCTTCGACCCTCCATCATCCCCTCCCTCCTCTCTTCCCTCCTTTCCTCGACCCTACCTCCCCTCCCTTCTCCTCTTCCTCCTCTCCTCGCCCCTCTTCTCCCTTCTCCCCTCTTTTCCTCCCTCCTTTCCTCCCTCCTCTCCCCTCCCTTCCCCTCCCCTCCCTCCTCCCCACCCCCCTCTTCCCCTCGGCGCTATCAGCAGCAACATTTGGCCTCGTGAATGGAAATGAAACCGCGATCAGATCTTGGCGCGGATGGCTTGGGTTGGGCTTAGAGAGGGAAGGGGAGGGAGGGAGAGAGGGAGGGGAGGGGAAGGGAAGGTGGGGGAAAGGGGAGATGGAGGGGAAGGAAGGGAAGGAATGGGGGAGAGGAGAAGGGAGGAAGAGGAAGGAAAAAGAAGGGGAAAGGGAGGAAGGAGAGAGAAGGGTTGGTTGGGGTAAGGGGGTTCATCAGGCTCAATGTCTCAAGTCTCTGTCTGTCTCTCTCTCTCTCTCTCTTTCTCCCTCTCAGTGTCTCTCATTTTGTCTGTCTCACACACACACACACACACACACACACACACACACACACACACACACACACACACACACACACACACACACACACACACACACACACACACACACACACACACACACACACACACACACACACACACACACACACACACACACACACACACACACACACACACACCACTAGCTTTTATCCCGTGCAAGAATAAAGGCGAGTGCTGGAATGGGCGTGGCCAGGGACCTTCAGATTGCATTATTAAATTATATGAGTCGCTTGAGGAGCAGCTCTCCGGCGTGATCCCCGTATGGGCGGCGTGGGCGGCGTCGGGGAAAAGGTGGGCGTGAGTGGCCGCGGCCGGAGCCCAGGGTGATAGATGGTAGAGTCAGGAGGCTTGGTGTCAGCCCGTCAGTCTCACCTGCCTGACGCTGATGGATTGCCGGTAGGGGGGAGGGGGTGGTAGGAGGGTGGAGGGTAGAGTGGGGTGGAGGGTGGGAGAGGAGGCTGGTACAGGGGTGGGGAGGAGCTGGTACAGGGGTGGGAGAGAGGAGGGAGGGTGGAAGGGGTGGGAGGAGGAAGGTGGAGGGGGTGGGAGAGGAGGGTAGAGGGGGTGGGGAGAAGGAGGGGTGGAGGGGGTGGGAGAGGAGGGGTGGAGGGGGTGGGAAGGTGGAGGGGTGGGAAGAGGTGGAGGGGTGCGGAGAGAGGAAGATGGAAGGGGTGGGAGAGAGAGGACAGGTGGAGGGTGGGAGAGGAAGGGTGGAAGGGGTGGGAGAGAAGGGGTGGAGGGGTTTGTGGGAGAGGGAGGGTGGAGGCAGTGGGAGAAGAGGTAGAGGGTGGGAGGAGAAGGGTGGAGGGGGTGGGAGAGAGAAGGGTGAAGGGGGTGGGAGAGAAGGTGGAGGGGGTGGGAGAGAAGGGTAGAGGGGGAGAAGAGGGTGGAGGGGGTGGGAGAGGGGGGTGGAGGGCATTATGGAGGCTAAGGAGCAGTGGGATACAGTGCAGGATTTAGGGATGGCGAGGGATTAGGGCGCAAAGGGCCCGGTCTGCGCCGTTCGGGAAGATATATGGGGGCTGTTAAGGAGGCGGGTAATTAATTTCACTCCGGTTCATTCGCTCGCTGTCTCGCGGGCTTTCTCTGTCTGTGTCTGTCTGTGTTGTGTGTGTCTCTGTCTACCTTTCTCCGTTTTTCTCTTCCTTCTTCTCCTCATTCGCTGTCTCTCGGGCTTTCTCTGTCTGTGTCTGTCTGTGTTGTGTGTGTCTCTGTCTACCTTTCTCCGTTTTTCTCTTCCTTCTTCTCATTCGTTCGCTGTCTCTCGGATTTTCTCTGTCTGTGTCTGTCTGTGTGTGTCTGTCTCCTTTCTCCGTTTTTCTCTTCCTTCTTCTCCTCTTTCGCTCGCTGTCTCTCGGGCTTTCTCTGTCTGTGTCTGTCTCCTTTCTCCGTTTTTCTCTTCCTTCTTCCCCTTATTCGCTCGCTCTCTCTCGGGCTTTCTCTGTCTGTGTCTGTCTGTGTGTGTGTCTCTGTCTCGCTTTCTCCGTTTTTCTCTTCTTTTTTCTCCTCATTCGCTCGCTGTCTCTCGGGCTTTCTCTGTCTGTGTCTGTCTGTGTTGTGTGTCTCCTTTCTCCGTTTTTCTCTTCCTTCTTCCCCTTATTCGCTCGCTCTCTCCGTTTTTCTCTTCCTTCTTCCCCTTATTCGCTCGCTCTCTCCGTTTTTCTCTTCCTTCTTCCCCTCTTTCGCTTGCTGTCTCTCGGGCTTTCTCTGTCTGTGGCTGTCTGTGTGTGTCTGTCTCTCTTTCTCCATTTTCTCTTCCTTCTCCTCATTCGCTCGCTTGTCTCTCGGGCTTTCTCTGTCTGTGTGTCTGTCTGCCTCTATCTATCTCCCTTACTCCATTTTCTCTTCCTTCTCCTCTTTCGCTCGCTGTCTCTCGGGCTTTCTCTGTCTGTGTGTCTGTTTGTCTGCTTGTCTCCCATTCTCCATTTTCTCTTCCTTCTTCTCATTCGCTCGCTGTCTCTCGGGTTTTCTCTGTGTGTCTGCCTCTCTCCCTTTCTTCGTTTTTCTCTTCCTTCTCTTCATTCGCTCGCTGTCTCTTCATTCGCTCGCTGTCTCTCGGGCTTTCTCTGTCTGTCTGCCTCTATCTCCCTTTCTCCATTTTCTCTTCCTTTTTCTCATTCGCTCTCCGTCTCTCGGGCTTTCTCTGTCTGTGTGTCTGTTTGTCTGCTTGTCTCCCATTCTCCATTTTCCTCCTTCTTCCCCGATCTCCCCGACCTTCCCTCGCCCTCTGTCTCAGGCGAAGGCAGGATCGCTCCCTTCGCGTAAGTCAAGCGAGATGGATCTGCGGGTCTGGGGGTCGGGGGAGGGGGGGAGGGGGGGTAGAGGAACTAGATTGACGCGTTTTATTATTTATTTTTTTATTCTATTTTTTTTTTTTTTTTTTTTTTTTTTTTTTTTTGGTGCTTTAAGGCTGTCGATGCATGATGCTTCCCCCCCCCTCCCCCTGCACGCCGAGGCAGGTCATGCAGGCCGGCCGTCGCCTCCTCCTTGCCTGTCGCCGCCGCTGACTGACTGGCAAGACGAGACCACCGCGGGGTAATCCTAATCTGATTAGGGATTGGTGCAATATCGGGCGAGACCGCTTTCAGTCGGCGCAAGGCAGTGCTTTCCTCTTGGTTTGGGTGGAGGTTTGGGCGTCAGTGGCATGGCTTGACAAGGGGGAAGACAGCTCTAATGCACGGACCAGGCTGACGGTCTTGTTTGGGGCGAGAGTGTGCTATGCGTCGCCCCCCCCCCGATGCCAGACGGCGAGGCTTCGTAAATGGCAGCCCCTTTTTTTTTTTTTTTTTTTATCTATTATTCCTTCGATAATCTTTTGAGGACCGAGTATGCGGAAGTCAGTCACAAATCGCGACCGGGCCTTAACGATCACGTCGAAAACAACAAGACCGGATATTTGACCGAAGAAGGCGGGGAGGGGGAGAACACCGGCCCGGGAAGAACGCGGAAAATGCATTGCCAATCGCCGGCCATTGCTTTGCCGGGCGAGCGGTGACCCGCTTCCATTACGTTGCTTTCGGATTTTTTTTTCTTTTTCTTTTTCTTTTTTTTTTTTTTCGTTCACGTCTGTGTTTCCCGCCGCAAAGCAACGTCCGGGCAGGGCAGCGCCTTTTTGTTCCTAAGGCTTCGGCGAGTGCTGTTTACCGCATTCATTTTTTGCTGCTCAGGGCTAGAAAGGGGGGAGGGAGGAGTGGAGGGGGGGGGGGCGGAGAGCCGTGTTGTCGGCGCCGGCGTTCGCATCGCGCGGCGGAAGGGGGGGGCGACTTGCTGCTCCGGGAGGGACGGCTGGACTTCCGGATGCGTTGGCGCTCAGGTAGAAGCACGCGCGCGCACGCACACATATATATACATACATACATACGTACATAAACTCACACACACACACACACACACAGAGTGAGAGAGAGAAATGCAGACAGACAGACACTCGGAGAAAGACGCACAAACACACACACGAGTCGGCGCCCTTGGCACCCGCCCCGCAGCCGCGCCTTCACGCCCGAACGAGCCCGCCCCGAGAGCCTGCAAGACGCCTCCGCCAGCAGCTAATCGCGAGGCGCAGCCCCGTCCCCCGGGGGCGCTGTCGCGGGGATCGGCGCCCCCCGCGGCGGATGACTGGAACGTCCCGAGGAAATGAAAACGTGATGACGACGCCGGCCAATAGCGCCTTGGGGGAGGGGAAGGGGGGGAGGAGAGGGGAAAGGGGGGAGGAGGCCCGGGGAAGGAAGCACGGCTGGAATCAGGAGACATGGTGAGGAGGAGGGGGAGGGGGATGCGCATACCCATACGCACGCGACGCCGCTCATCTTGCTCATCTTAGCAACACGGTACTTGGATTAGCTCTCCTCTGCCGTCTGCCCCTCCTGCGTCTGTTTGTCTTTCTCGCGGCCCTTCGCCCCCGTGCCGTTTCACTCGCGCCGTCTGGCCTGCCTCGTTCCGCGTCCTTTTCTCTCCACTGCGCTCCCTCCCGCTGCGATGCTTGTCCGAGCCGCTCCGATTATCATAATTCGGCCATTTAGATACACAACTAACAAAGTCGCTGTGATATCTTACCCTGGCGACAACTCCCTGCAGTAAATTTCCCCCTGTAACGGTTACAGGGACACGGGCCTTGTCGCTGCTGTTATCCGCGGTGCTTAATCGTGGTTAATGCGGGTCTAACTCGTGCGCTTGCTTGTAACTTTCGCCGATGCGTCGCGGGATAGATAAGTGATAGATAAGTAGGTGGAAAGCATGGAGTGTCCGAAGTTGTCACGGGGGTGTGAAAATCTACGGCATTCGAGCGCCCGTTTTCACTTACAATTTCTTACGTCTAAATTCCGAGCTTTTAATTGTCGCTTTGTTTAATATTCGCAGTTTTATTGTCGTCTCCGTTTACAAAGCATGATTATATTAATGTTAGATATGTACACAAATTAGATGAACAGAGAAAGCGTAAGCAGACTCTGAAACAAGGAAAGAAAAAAAAAGTGGTTCCATGAAAATTTAAAAGATGGCTGCATGCATATACATAATTGAATTTCATCTTCAGACTCGTAGGGCAAGAAGGCAAACAAGGTACGCAATATTTCTCTAGTGTTCATTAAATTTCATCCAGGCAAGAGAATGGCACGCAAAAATAATCATGATCTCGATTAAATTATCCAGCAGAGCAGCGAGAGAGAGAGAGTAACAAGGAATATCTATGTCCCTTTGTGCGCTCGAAGGGGCCGCTGGGACACGCTCTCGTGCTCTGGGCTCCTGCCGCTCCCTGGAAACGTTCTCTGTCTCTCTCTGGATCTGGCTCTCTCTCTCTTTATCTCTCTCTCTCTCTCTGGATCTTTCTCTCTCTCTGTCTCTCTCTGGATCTGGCTCTGGCTCTCTCTCTCTCTCTGGATCTGGATCTGGCTCTCTCTCTCTCTCTCTGGATCTGGATCTGGATCTGGCTCTGGCTCTCTCTCTGGCTCTAGCTCTCTCTCTGGCTCTAGCTCTCTCTCTCTCTCTCTCTCTCTCTCTCTCTCTCTCTCTCTCTCTCTCTCTCTCTCTCTCTCTCTCTCTCTCTCTCTCTCTCTCTCTCTCTCTCTCTCCTCTCTCTCTTCTTCTCTCTCTCTCTCCCTCTCTCCTCTCCCCACCCTCTCTCTCTCTCTCTCTCTCTCTCTCTCTCTCTCTCTCTCTCTCTCTCTCTCTCTCTCTCTCTCTCTCTCTCTCTTTCTCTCTCTCTCCCTCTCCTTCTCTCTTCTTCTCTCTCTCTCTCTCTCCCTCTCTCCCTCTCCCCCCCCCTCTCTCTCTCTCTCTCTCTCTCTCTCTCTCTCTCTCTCTCTCTCTCTCTCTCTCTGGCTCTCTCTCTCTCTCTGGCTCTCTCTCTCTCTCTCTCTCTCTCTCTCTCTCTTCTCTCTCTCTCTCTCTCTCTCTCTCTCTCTCTCTCTCTCTCTCTCTCTCTCTCTCTCTCTCTCTCTCTCTCTCTCTCCCTCTCTCTCTCTCTCTCTCCTTCTCTCTCTCCTTCTCTTCTTCTCTCTCTCCTCTCTCCCTCTCTCCTCTCCCCCCCCTCCCTCTCTCTCTCTCTCTCTCTCTCTCTCTCTCTCTCTCTCTCTCTCTCTCTCTCTCTCTCTCTCTCTCTCTCTCTCTCCTTCTCTCTTTCTCCTCTCCCCCCCCCCCTCTCTCTCTCTCTCTCTCTCTCTCTCTCTCTCTCTCTCTCTCTCTCTCTCTCTCTCTCTCTCTCTCTCTCTCTCTCTCTCTCTCTCTCCCTGATTCGGTGGAAATGTATATGTATTGTGTACTGTATATTGTATGAGAATATACAAGTACATGTCATTAAAGAAGTTCCTTTCAGACTTTCTCTTTTCTGCTTGGTTCGTCGCGAAAAAAAATATCTTGTTCTCAGTCTTTTTTATGTTAATGTCTTCATCTCCGTTTTCTATTATTCTACAACTCCAGTTTATCCCCTTTTTTTTTTTCGTCTTTCGTACCTCTTCTTTCCCTTCTCTTCTCCCGTGGCCGTAGGGTATGCGCACCCCCCTACGGCTGCACGAACAGCAGCCGTATTTTTACTCGTTAGGGAAATTCACCGGAGAAATGTCGCCCAGGATTAGCGCCGCTGCGACCTCGCTCCGGTGGGCGTGCGGGCGTGCGGTGGGCGTGCGGTGGGCGTGCGGGCGTGCGCGAGGGAGGTGGGGGGTGCAGAGGGGGAGAGCGGGGGTGGGGGTCGTGCGTGGTGCTTGTATGCTTCTGTGCGTTTTTGGATTTGTGCGCTAGTGCCGTCCGTTGCAAGTGTACGTGTATAAGTATGTACTCACGTGAACGTATATTTACATACATGTAAATATACATATATACATATAAACATATATACATGTATACATACATATATCTATGTATACATGTACATTACTTATATACACGCATACATACATACATACATACTTGCATGCATACATATGCACATGCATACTTACAGTCATATTAAACACACACATACACTCTCTCTCTCTCTCCCTCTCTCTCTCTCTCCCTCTCTCTTTCTCTCCCATTCTCTTTCTCTTTCTTTCCCTCTCTCTTTCTCTCCTCTCTCCCTTTCCTTCAGTTGAGAATTCCGCTGGACAATAATTCATACCCTTAATATATTTTCTTCGTGTGAAGACATCTTTCATATGAATCCTTTTTTTTCTTTTTTTTTGCGTTTCCCCTCGCCGCGTCAAGATATAAATATATATTTCTTCATAAGTGTTTCTTTTTCTGTTTCTCTTTCCCCTCGGTCTCTCCCCTCAGACTTTCCCCTCGGTCTTTCCCCTCGGTCTTTCCCCCTCAGTCTTTCCCCTCAGTCTTTCCCCTCGGTCTCTCCCCTCAGTCTCTCCCCTCGGTCTTTCCCCTCAGTCTCTCCTCAAGTCTTTCCCTCGGTCTTTCCCTCAGTCTTTCCCTGGTGTTTCCCTCAGTCTTTCCCTCGGTCTTTTCCCCTCAGTCTCTCCCCTCAGGTGCCTGTCTTTCCTCGGTCTCTCCCCTCAGTCTCCTCAGTCTCTCCCCTCGGTCTTTCCCTCAGTCTCTCCCCTCAGTCCTTTCCCTCGGTCTCTCCCTCAGTCTTCCTCAGTCTCTCCTCTGGCCTTTCCCCTCAGACTTTCCCCTCGGTCTTTCCCTCGGTCTTTCCCCCTCAGTCTCTCCCTCAAGTCTTTCCCCTCTCAGTCTTTCCACCTCGGTCTCTCCTCAGTCTCTCCCCTCGGCCTTTTCCCTGGTGTTCCCTCGAGTCTTTCCCTCAGTCTCTCCCACTCAGTGCCCCCTCCAGTCTTTCCCCTCGGCCTTTCCCCTCAGTCTTTCCCCTCGGTGTTTCCCCTCAGTCTTTCCCCTCGGTCTTTCCCCTCAGTCCTTTCCCCTCAGTCTCTCCCCTCAGTCTTTCCCCTCGGTCTTTCCCCTCAGTCTCTCCCCTCGGCCTTTCCCCTCAGTCTTTCCCCTCGGTGTTTCCCCTCAGTCTTTCCCCTCGGTCTTTCCCCTCAGTCTCTCCCCTCGGTCTTTCCCCCTCAGTCTTTCCCCTCGGTCTCTCCCCTCAGTCTCTCCCCTCGGCCTTTCCCCTCGGCCTTTCCCCTCAGTCTTTCCCCTCGGTGTTTCCCCTCAGTCTCTCCCCTCGGTCTTTCCCTCAGTCTCCCCTCGGTCTTTCCCCCTCAGTCTTCCCACTCGGTCTCTCCCTCAGTCTTTCCCCTCGGTCTTTCCCCTCGGCCCTTTCCCTCAGTCTTTCCCTCAATTGTTTCTCAGTCTTTCCCCTCAGTCTTTCCCCTCGGTCTCTCCCCTCAGTCTCTCCCCTCGGTCTTTCCCCTCAGTCTCTCCCCTCGGTCTTTCCCCTCAGTCTCTCCCCTCGGTCTTTCCCCTCAGTCTTTCCCCTCGGTCCTTCCCCTCAGTCTTTCCCCTCGGTCTCTCCCCTCAGTCCTTTCCCCTCAGTCTCTCCCCTCGGTCTTTCCCCTCAGTCTCTCCCCTCGGTCCTTCCCCTCGGTCTTTCCCCTCGGTCTTTCCCCCTCAGTCTTTCCCCTCGTTCTCTCCCCTCAGTCCTTTCCCCTCAGTCTCTCCCCTCGGTCTTTCCCCTCAGTCGTTCCCCTCTGTCTTTCCCCTCAGTCCTTTCCCCTCAGTCTCTCCCCTCGGTCTTTCCCCTCGGTCTTTCCCCTCAGTCCTTTCCCCTCAGTCTTTCCCCTCAGTCTTTCCTCTCAGTCTCTCCCCTCAGTCTTTCCCCTCAGTCCTTTCCCCTCGTAGCTGGATATGAAGTTCTTCTCGGGAACATTACCGTCTCTTGGTATTTATGAGTACCTGGGCCTCTCTCCTCTCTCGCGTCTCGGCCGTCGTTAGGGGCCATTATGGCGACGATTGTTGTGGAGCCGTCGCCGCTATCTGCATCGGCGCGGAAGGCATTGTCAGCGGCGGGGAAATGTCTTCGTGTCGCTCCATTCCCCGTGCTCTTTCTTTTTTTTCTTTTCTTTTCTTTTTTTCTGGCAGAAGGAAAGGAGATAATTAAGGGAAAAGATTTCTCAGGGCGTTAATTACAGGTGACACGAGTGCCGAGGCACCCACCGGCCGCTTCCTTCTCCCCCTCCCGCTCCTTCTTCCCCCTTTCCTCGCCCTCCTTCTTCCATCCCCCTCACCCCTTACTTTCCTTCCCCCCCCCCCACTTTCCTTCGTCTCTCACCCTCCTCTTTCCATCTTCCCCCCCTCTCCCCTCATCCCCCCACCCACTTTTTCCTTCCCCCTTCCATCTCCACTTCCCCTTCCATCTAAACTTCCCCTCTCCCCTCCCCACCTACCCTCCCCTCCCCTCCCCCCACCTTTCCTTCGTCTCTCACCCTCCTCTTCTCCATCTCCCCCTCCCCCTCCCCCTCCTTTCCCCCTCCCTCTCCAATTCCCTCCTCCCTCCCCTCCCCTCCCCTTCCCCTCCTCTCCCCTCCCCCTCCCCCTCCCCCCCACCTTTCCTTTCCAAGAAGCGTCAGAAACAAATTAGATCCGTGTCGCGCCGCGTCGAGGCTGGCACTGTCGTCAATACTGCATGAGGGCGCTGTTAAAGACGCTTGGCAGCCTCCTTGCGACCGCCCCGGGGCATTATCAGCCGCT
>NC_091587.1:1768600-1798600 GCF_042767895.1 Penaeus vannamei | reverse complement strand
ATGGAGATGTTTGTGTTTGCGGGCGGGGCGAAGGTGCGGGCGTGCCTGGCGGTGTTGACACGGCTGAGTCAGGGCCGGGGAGGGCAGGACATGACGGGCGCCGTGACGTCATGCGCCCTCCCCCCCTCTCCCCCATCTCCCTCTGCCGTCCCGTGGCGCCTTGCCCTCGGGAGGACGTCGCTCTTATCAGCGGAGTGCGCGCTGGAATCTGCCGGGGGCTTAGGCTTTGCTTCTTCGGGGAAAGGGTTGCGGCGCGGGGGAGCGGGCAGATTATTGGGCGGCGCCGCGGCGGGGGAGAGGGGGCGGGGTGGGGAGAGAGGAGAGGGGAGAGGGGAGAGAGGAGAGGGGAGGGAAAAGGAAGGAGGGAGGAGAGAGAGGAGGTTGGAGAGAGGGAAGAGATAGAGGAGGGAGGAGAGAGGGAAGAGAGAGAGGAGGAGGAGAGGGGAGGTGAAGAGAGAGAGATAGAGGACGAGGAGGATTAGGGGGGGCGGGGAGGAGGGAGGGAGCGAGACTGGTTAGTATTGAAGAAGCGACTTGAACTGTGTCACGCGAGGCCACATGCTCCTACTTGATCATTGTAAATCTGACAGTAATTGTGGAATCTCGTAAATGTTGAAGGTCGAGGAGCAGTTTCTCGAGGCGAGAAATTCTCTCTCCTTAGCCTGGGGCGACGCGTCTCGGGGTCTCCTTCTCACGCTTCTATTCCCCTCTCTCTTTTTCTTTATCCTGTTTCTTTTCTCTTCCTTCGTCCTCCCCTCCCCCTTTGTTCCTTATTTTGTTTTCTCTCTCTCTCTCTCTTCCTTATCCTTGTTCTCCTCCTCCTCCTCTTCCTTCGCTCTTCCCTTCTCCTTCGTCCCTTATTTTTTTCTCCTCCTTATCCCTGTTCCCCTCCTCTTCCTTCGCCCTTCCTCTTCCCCTTCCGTTCCTTATTTTTTCTCTCCCTTTTCACTTATCCTTGTCCTTCTCCACCACCACCTCCTCCTCCTCCTCCTCCTCCTCCTCCTCCTCCTCCTCCTTCTCCTCCTCCTCCTCCTCCTCCTCTTCCTTTTATCGCCCCTTCCCCTTCGTTTCTTATTTTCTTCTCTCTCTCCTTATCCCTGTTCTCCTCCTCCTCCTCCTCCTCCTCCCCCTCTTCCCCCAATCCCACCAGCATCCCCCCCCCCCTCGCCACCACAGGGTGCGTGAGGGCCCGGTGTGTTTTATCGCGATTTGATTCCACAGAAGTCCGCCTCGCACCGTGATTTGCTCGTCGCCCGATCGAGGTACTCCGTCCGCCGTCCGCTAATTACTGTCATTATTTCCCTCGCCAATCTCTCTCTCTCCTTTTCGCGGGCGGGCTGAGGGGGGAGAAGGAGGAGGAGGAGGGGGGTGCTCTTCTCGCGTTGTCTCTCGGTCGTTGGGCGGAGGGTGGGGAAGAGGGGAGGAGAGGGAAGAGGGGGAAGGAGGAGAGGAGGGGTGGTGGGGATGCGTCTGCTTGTCTTGCGATCTATTTTCATGCTTATCGTGGTGTGTGCGATGCTTCTGGACGTGGGTTTGTAGCCGGGTTTTATAGTTTTTTTCTTTTCTTTTCTTTTTCTTTTTTTAGTTCTGCATTTTACTTTTTTTCTTCTTCTTTTTGTCTTTAATTCCCCTGTTTGAGTTTGTGGTGCAGACAGTGTTATTATGGGTGACGTGGTGGACATGCACAGTGCGATCCGCTAGCAAGAGGAATAGGAGAGGGAAGGGTGGAGGAAGGAATGGGGAGGAGAAGAGGGAAGGAAGGGATAGAAGGGGAGAGGGAAGGGAAGGAAGGGGGAGAGGGAAAGGAAGGGGAGGAGGAGAGAGAAGGGAAGGGAAGGGGAGAGAGGGGGAGAGGGAGAGAGAAGGGAGGGCAGGGGGAGAGGGAGGGAGGTAGCGTTATCTGGCTGCCTGGCCCATGTTGACACCCGCCCTCGGTCGGAAAGGGAACGACACCTGATGTAGATGGCGGTGATTGGTGGCGAAGGTGATGGTCAGCGGGATGGAGACGATAGTGAGGGGAGAGGGTGGGCAAGAGGGAGCGAAGAGGGGAGAGTGACGAGGAGAGGGGCGAAGGGGAGAGGGGTTCGAAGGAAGGGAGGAGGGACATGAGGGGGGGAAAGAGAGAGGGACAAAGGGAAAGGGACGAGGCGAAGAGAGGAGGCGAGAGGAGGAAGAGGAGGACGAGGAGAGGGGCGAAGACGGGGAGAGGGCGAAGAGGGACGAGGGAGAGGGGGCGAAGAAGAGGGAGAGGGGAGAGGACGAGGAGGAAAGTGAATAGAGGAGAAGAGGGACGAGGGAGAGTGAGCGAAGAACGGGGAGAGGACGAGGAGAGGGGCGAAGAGGAGAGGGAGGGGACAGGGAGAGGGCGAAGGAGAGGAGAGTGACGAGAAAAGGGAGCGAAGGAGAGTGACGAGGAAGAGAGACGAAAGAGGGGAGAGGGACGAAGAGGAGAAAGGGACGAGGAGAAGAGACGAAGAGGAGAAGGGAAAGTGACGAGGAGCGAGAGAAGGGGAGAGAGGACGAGAGGGGCGAAAGGGGAGAGAGGACGAGGAGAGGAGGCGAAGAGGAAGGGGAGGACGAGGAGAGGGAGCGAAGGGAGAGAGGGGAGAGGGACGAGGAGAGGGGCGAAGAGGGGAGAGTGACGAGGAGAGGGGCGAAGAGGGGAGAGTGACGAGGAGAGGGGCGAAGAGGGGAGAGGGAGAGGGGGCGAGTGGACATGCTTCTGGGAAGAGCGACGCCTTAGACTTGTCGGAAATGTGTCGGGGCTGAAGGCATAACATGTGCCGGGGTTTCCACGAAGAGAGGGATTTGGGGTTAGCGAGGATGCGGGAGGGCATGTGTGTATTGCGAGAGAGAGGCTGGCAGACAGACAGACAAACAGACACAGACAGACAAAGACAGATATTGGCAGGCAGTCAGACTGACTGAATGAATGAATGGCATACAGACAGACACAGACACAGAGAGAGAATGATTAGACATGGCGCGTTTGCGCTGGTTAAGAGCTGCTCTCAGTTTCATGCACGACTTGTCTTGCATTTGGCCCTGCAGTTGTGTCTACTCGCCCCTCTCTCTTCCGCTCGCCCTCTTCTTTTCAGAACGTACGCTTTTTTCTGCACGAATGCCCGCGCTGGAATTATTTATCGCAGCAGGATAGTCGGCCACCACATCCGAAGATTATATGCCATCTCCGCCCACTTTTCTCTTTTTTTCATTCGCTGGGCGCGGAGCAGCTGCGGCGGCGAGTAGAGTTACAAGGGCTGTGGGATCTACGGCTCGCGTGGCACTGCTGAATGGGGCGTGGAGGACCTTTGCCAGGGGGGGGGGGGCGTGGAGGTCCTTTGCCATGGGGGGGGGGCGATGGGGAGGGGCACAGGACCGCAAGCTGGTAGACAGCCGGGGAAGAGAACAGGTGGGCAGAGAACCTGACAGAACTTCCTGCAGACGGATAGACAAAGCAAAAAGCAGATGGATTCACAGGTGGATATGTGTACTGGAAAGACGGACATACAAACAGATTAGCAAATACTCAGATATGCAGGGGATGGACAGACAGAGAGACAGACAGGACATGCAGTTCGGTACGTAGACAAGCAGACACGTAGGCAAGCAGCAGGAAGACAAGCAGAAGAGCAGAAACAATTAGACATGCAGTCAGGCAGCGATGCAAGCAGCAGTACCTCGAGACGGACGAGAAGAGAACTTTGCTTGTTTATTCAGCGTGTGGCCGAGTGAGCGTCGGGGCTGTGGAGGCGAGGGCCAAGGTGGCTCGAGCCGGACCGCGCGGTGCCGGCTGCCGGAGTGGGCGGCGGCGGTGTGTACTACGGGGCATGAGTCCCGGGGAGGAGAGGGGGGGGAGAGGGGGTACGCCTGCTGTTTGTTTGAACAGTGTTAACGCTAATGTAGTCCGTTGCTTTACGTTGATGTAGTGTTTGCGTGTATGCTGAACTCGCGCCGTCTTGTCTATATTGTGTTTTTTTTTTTTTTTCGTGTCAGGATATAAATGCTTCTCCTTGAATACTTTTTAGGGGAGGGGGAGGGGGGGGCACTGGCTCTTTTATGGGGGGGGCGGCCACGATGGGCGTAGCCACGGGAAGTCCGCTCGCGCCGGGTCTAGCGAGCCGGGACGTCGGCGCTTAGTTAAGGGCTGGTTTCCTCTCGCTTTCGTCGGGATCGTCGCCTCAACGGAAGCGGGGGGTTGGGGCTGTGCTTGCTCGCGGGTCCGGGGCGAAGATGGAGTACCAGGTCGCATCACCCACGTGGGAGGGAGGCCGAGGCGGACGGCGTGAGGCGCCCACGCTCCGTCCAGGCTTCGGCCAGACCTACCCTCGGCACTGCCAGCCTTACCTCAGGAGAAATCTTGGATTTGGGCAAAGCAGGGGCAGGGGCAAGGCAGGGGCAGGGGCGCGAGGAGTCGGGATCCGCCACACGCGTCCGTCCCTCGTGCAGGAGAAGGCCTCCCTGCGACGGGGACGCTGTGTCGGCGTCAGAGGCAATCAGGATGATGTATTGGGCGGTATCGACAGGAGAACGGGAGTCGTATAAGGCTTGAGTCTCCCCTGCCGATAACCACACTCGGCTGCGTTTTCTTTGTCGGTCCAGAACACGATTTCTGTTATCCTTGGTGGATGCCCCCCCTCCCCCACCCCCACCCCCTAGCCCTGTATGGTCTTCGCTGCGGCCGTTTCCTGCTGGTCGACTCGGGTTAAAACTGTAAAATAAGAGAATATGCATAAAGCAGACAGAGGAGGAGGTTTAGAAGGTCCAAATTTTAATGCATGGGCGAAGTATTTGAGATTACGTCAGTTGTGCTTTCGTTTTCGTCTGTGCTTGAGGTAGAAAGCTCGGGCGGATAAGTAGATAAAACCGCTGAACCACGAAAAAGCGACTTTATAGCGATAGTTGCGTTATGAGTGTCGTTTTGCATTTTTACGGTCCGGCATCGTGTGCCTTTGATCACACTCTTTGTTCTTGCCGCTTTGCCTTTATTGTGCACGGTATCCCCTCACTCGTTCAGATTTATGGCCTGTAATGAGAAGTCCTTGCGAAAACTGGGATATGAATAAAACTCCACAAAAGATGTATTGCACTTGGTATCATCGTTGACATCGTCTTGTGTGCTCGGTCAGATTGATATCAGTGCCTTCCAGTTGCAACAGATATAATCAGTTGTTTGCTATGAGCTTGTTTATGTAATGCTTGCCATTGTTATGCATTATCACTACCATTTTATGATTACCATTATCGTTTTCCCTTGAGCAAAGACGAGGCGCTAACGTGTTTCCCTTTCCTCAGATATGACTACGAGGTGCTCCTGCGGAACTCGACCTTCTGCCTGGTGCCCCGCGGACGCCGCCTCGGCTCCTTCAGGTTCCTGGAGGTGCTGCAGGCCGGCTGCGTGCCCGTCCTGCTGGCCAATGGCTGGGAGCTGCCCTTCAGCGAGGTCATCGACTGGAGCCGTTCCGCCCTCTGGGCCGACGAAAGGCTCCTGCTGCAGGTGAGGGCGCGGCGCCTCGGGGGCTCAGAGGCAGCCCGTTTTTTGTTTTGTTTGTTTTTGTAATATTTGCTGGCGAATAATTTGCGGAGGTTGTGTCCGTTCCCGAGACTGACGAGAGCGTTTCCCGGCGCAGGTCCCCGACATGGTCCGCTCCATCAACGCCTCCCAGATCCTGCAGATGAGGCAGCAGACGCAGCTCATGTGGAACCAGTACTTCTCCTCCATCCAGAAGATCGTCTTTTCTACGCTAGAGGTGAGTGGCGCCGGCAGAGCTGTCTTTATCGCTTGTTTATGTTATTGCTGTGCAGAAGAGATCGCGTTAGTTGATCTGACTAAGTTTAAAGGTGTAATATCAAATATAACTCATTTATTAATACAAACACATGTGTTCATTGTCACTGAGTCACTCACACACGCGCGCACATGCACACCCTCACGCGCAAACCCTCCCACACACACACACACCCACACGCACACGCACACCGTCACCCAAAACTCACGCGCGTACCCGCACACCCACACGCGCATACGCATACACACATACCCATACGCATACACGCACGTACACACCCACGCCCCCCCCCCCCACACACACACACACACCAAAGTAAAATCAAAAGCATCTGATGAATGATTCCAGCGCCATGTCACGATTCTCTTCCAGCGAGAGTAGAGTAGTTACTAGCCGTACGGATAGGGACTTCACTGTCTCTACTCAGAATGAAATCGAACACAAGCAATTGTTTTCCTCGTTTTTTCCCCTTTTTCGGATGCATAGTTATTCAAAGCCCCTGAAATGGTAGTTACGGTAATCATTTCACAAGTATAACTTACCCAGAAGGCACATCCCTATCACACGTGACTCTAACGAGGACTTGGACTTGCAGATAGTTGCAGATAGAGTAAGGAGGCACAGGGCGAGGTCTCTGGCCGTGTGGAACTCCTCCCCGGGATCTCTGGCGGTCAACCTCTCCTTCTCAGACTACCTGCCGCACTTCCCCTTCTACTTGACGTCGCTGGGCATCAGTCCTAGCCCGAGGTGAGTTGCTGGGCTTTTGAGAAGGGTTTTATAGCTTCTTCTTTTTCTCCTTCTTCTTCTTTCTTTTTTCTTCTTCTTTCCTTCTTCGTCTTTCTTCTTTCGTCTTCTTCTTCTTCTTCTTCTTCTTCTTCGTCTTCTTCTTCTTCTTCTTCTTCTTCTTCTTCTTCTTCTTCTTCTTCTTCTTCTTCTTCTTCTTCTTCTTCTTCTTCTTCTTCTTCTCTCTGACTCTTTCTCCGTACTCTCTCTCTCTGTCTCTCTCTCTCTCTCTCTTTCTCTCTTTCTCTTTCTCTCTCTCTCTCTCTCTCTCTCTCTCTCCTCTCTCTCTCTCTCTCTCTCTCTCTCTCTCTCTCTCTCTCTCTCTCTTGCTTTCTCAGAATTTTGGATGGTCCTTTGGAAAATGATGGGGTCATTTTGGGGTCATTTGTTCGATGGCTTGATGGAGATCATGGTGACCATTATTGGGTTTTGTTTCAGGTACACGGCAGTCATCTCAGTCACGCACGGGGGCACAGGTCTTACCCAGACGACTCCGCTGTACAAGCTGGTCAAGAACATTGCTCGCAGCAAGTTTGTGGAAAAGGTAAGGCTTCTTTATCGTCAGGTTGAGATGATGTTAATGTATCGTGAATATGCCTTCAAAGTAATGGCAGTAGATAGGAAGCACCCCTAGTGGTTCTCATTGTTTGGCTGGTATCTTGTAGCTTTTGGGACCACTCCCACTTGTCATCCTTGCAAGAGAATGGCAATTTTGAGGTCTATTTTTTCAGCAATTTGATATTTTTCCTTTACTTCAGATAATCGTGGTGTGGACGAGCAGCCAGACTCCCCCCACGGAGAACCGAATACCGGGAGGGAGTGTCCCGGTGCACGTGGTTGTGCCCCCCGACCGCTCAATCTCAGCCCGACATCAGCCACATCCACTCATCACGACCGATGCAGTTTTCTCACTAGATGAGGACGTCACGCTAACCACAGATGAGCTGGACTTTGCCTTTACAGTCTGGCGGACTTTCCCCGAGCGGATTGTTGGCTACCCTGCCCGGTCTCACCACTGGGATGATGCCAAGGTGAGGGGGGAAGAAGAGCTGGATTTTTAGATGATGTACAACATACATCATGCTGTTTTATGGATTGGGGGTTGTAGGAAAGGTTTTAGTGATAATGTGTTGATTTTTTTTATTACAGTGAGTTGATAGTAGCTTTGATATATATATGTATGGAAGGTGAAGTTGATAAACTGAGAAAGGTCATATATATATGTATATATGTATATGTTTATATATGTATATATATGTATATGTATATATGTATATATATATATATATATATATATATATATATATATATATATATATATATATATATATATATGTATATGTATATATATGTATATATATGTATATATATATGTATATATATGAAAATGAAACTAGCCACAATGAGAATTGATATTCATTGTGGCTAGTTTCATTTTCATTTTTGTGTTCACGTGATTGTGTTTGTGCTTGTGTTCATGTATATATATGTATATATATGTATAATTTGTTGTTATATTAATGCAGCTGCTCAGATTTTTTTTATATTTTAAAGTATAAGGGAAATTTCCTTAATTTCACACACTGTCTCTTCTCAGGCTGGCTGGAGCTACACCAGCAGATGGACCAATTCGTACTCAATGGTGCTGACTGGGGCTGCGGTCTATCACCGTTACTGGCAGCATGTGTACACTCACCAGTCACCATCCGGTCTCCTCTCCACTGTATCCACTACCAAGAATTGTGATGATATACTTATGAATTTCCTTGTATCAGCTGTGATCCGCCGGCCGCCCATCAAGCTTACCCAGCGTAAACAATACAAGGATTATTCCTCTGAAGCAAGGTATGTCCAGGAAGGGATAAATGAATGGGAAAATATCCTTTTCAAGTTGTTGATATTGCCAGAGCATTGTTCTGACTCAGACAGATAATTCAAGGAATTCAGGGAATTAAATATTCTGTGAAATCATCAACAGCTGCACAAGATGTCCATTCATGATGAATATATTTTTGTTGTGTGAAAAAAATGTAGACAAAAATTATACACGTACATACATGGGTAGGCAGACTAATAGATAGATATAAATATATGTATGAATATACATTTATTGATGTTATTATTTGGATTTTATGACCATATTTGTACAATAAGATGTGTTTTTATTTTGATAATTATCGTTTTACATGACTGAAGGAATAACATATCATACTGAATTTCTTCCCTCTTCTTCCAGATGGGTGTGGACGGACCCCAGTCACTTCCACCAGCGCAGCGTCTGCCTGAACACATTTGCTTCATTATTAGGTCATATTCCACTAAAACATTCTAACTTACGCCTCGATCCTGTGCTCTTCAAGGACAAGGTATCCATGCAAAGGAAAAAATACAGACAGATTGAAAAAATAGGAAGCTAACAATAGTAGCTAATTAGGAAATACTCGGTATTTATATTGTTATTATTGTGCATTTGTTTTTTTTTAACTTTTTTTCAAGTGTCACTTGTAACAGGTCATAAAAAAGGTGTCTAGTTAAAACAGTGTGACTAAACTTTTTATTATCAATTTCCTTAGCTTTGCATAGACATTTATGATACTTTGTTACCATTTCATTTTTTTTAATCAGTGTGATAGCTAGGGGAAGTTGTTCAATGCAATGTTCATGAGTTAGTGTTAATGTTAGAAGTTAAAAGTAGATTCATGGACTGAGCTCTGGTGCCCCAGAAAATAATATGCTCTTTAAAAGAGCTTTGATCCATTCAGTTTTGGAATGTATTTCTATGAACTTGACTGCAAGTAAGGATAGCATAGGACATATCAAATGTGTGATATGAGTGAAGCTTGTTATTATTTTATACACATTAATATTTAGGTTTTCACAACAATAATTTGTCACAAAATGAATACTGTAATCATGCAATGTATCATATCATTACTATATTTGGCAAACTTTTAAGAAAATGTAAATAAATTACTTTGTCTGATTAAGCAGACCAGTCTAATGTGAGTCAATAGACATTTGTCTATTTTTAATTCATCTCAATATTTGGTGGAATAGTCATGTTTTACATAGAAGGAGTCACTCGTTATTAATGGTGCCATTTTATTTTAGCTGCATTTGTTATTATTAATAAAGATTAGTCATAGCTATTTTTAAGTTTCAGTCAGAAAATTGTGCTCAAGTTTAATTTCTTGGTTCATTATTGCATACAAGAAGGAGTTGGAGCAAAATACATTGTGGCTTAGTGGAGGATACATGGCATTCCTCATATACAACTGGTGGCTTCCAGCGACCATCTTCCAGACCATACGTTTAAAGTAACCTGGCGTGCCTATATCTCACACTAAAGCGGACAGGTCAGATGTGTCGTGCAGTGGTCTCTGCTCCAGTCTTTCTAAAAGTTCCTGTAAACTGGTAGAGTAGATGAGCTGAGCCTTGGGGTAATGGGTTCTTGAAGGTGAGTTCGGGTTGTGATTGAACTCATGAAAGCCATGTGGTAGTAACTTTTTTTATTACTGTTATCATCATTATTTATAATTATTATTGTTATTATTAATGTTAATGTTATTTTTTATCATTATTATTATTATTATCATTATCATTATTATGTTATTATTATCACTATTACCGATATTACTAGTATTAATATTCTCATTATCATTATTATTATTATTACTTTTTACTTTTACATTTTCTCAGGTACTGTATGTAGAAAGAAAAAAGTTATTTATTAAGGAATTTCTTAACAGGGACATGAGAAATAAGCTAGTAGAGGACTGTTCACTTGCTCTTCCAGTGCAGTTTTAGACTGAGAAGTAAAAGTATGATACAGACGATAACAGTGAAGTACTCCCAGGAAACACAAGTCAGTAGACAGAATACTCATAAAAAACCAAGATGCTAGAGGTGCTTTGATGTACATATATGCTGGGTTTATGACAGCCCAAATGTCATGTATATCCTGTCTTAGGAAGTATGTTTTTATAGCAAAAGATAAAAAAAACTAAATTATAGAGTAACCATTATGTAGTCAATGTGTACTGAAGTACTTTTATATTTTTTAACATCATACCATAGATAAAAAAAAAAAATCTGGAGGATTGTATGCAATTCAATCTTCCAACATCAGACCCTCTCACTAGATACTTACTTTTATATGTAAAAAAATTCTCCTGTTTTTATACATTATACATTTTTTGTGTTCAAATAAGTGAATGAATATAGATGTGATAAGAGCTCCAGTTGAGTGAATGTAAGAATGTAAGAAATTTAATGAGTGCAGATTCACATTAGCAGGTGGGTATTGCGGATAGAGACAATTTTCTGACTTGTGTGCTATGATTTCCTTTTGAATTGTTTTCGTATTGGAATTGAGTAAGATGCTGCTATGTGGTATGAAAATTAAATATTGCTGCATTCTGAATGAAAGACTCCCCAGTCAGTCATGCTGTATTTAACACACCTTTGACAACTCAGGTATGTCTAAGCAGCTTACAGAAGAGTTGTATTCATATGGTTGAAGAGAAGAACATATCACTATATTTTTTCTTTGCATTAGTGTGATTGTTTCAACTGTTTACCAATGAAGGTACATTTTCTCACTTGCAAATAGCTGAAATCAAGGCCTAAACTGTAGTAGGTAGTAATAACTGCTTGTTTAGGAAATGCATTGAATTGAATGAACAGTTTTTATCATCATAATTTGTAGGCTATGGAACTAATTGTCTGCTCTGAACTTTTTGCCACACTTGTAAAAAAGTGTAATGCATGATGTGGCTTCAGAAAAACAAACATCGAGAAGGTAGTGCCATGTGCCGAGGAAATTCCAGTATTCATATGAAACTGGGTTGTAAATGGATTTTTAATATAATAGTGTTTGATAATTCTTTCAAATATACATAATTTCAAAATAATCTGAGTATTCATACTGCAGGTTCAGATGGGGCTCTGTATTGTAATATTAATGGTGGACACATTCTGTAAAAAAAAATATGTACTTTTACTAAAACATGACAGTAGATATAATTTAATTGTGATAAAGCTCTCTTATTTATGAAATGCCAGTTTAAGAATGAATAATTTTAATAACATTTTAGCTGTCCTTTGTAAAACTAAATTTTAACATCTTATTTTAGTAAAAACACTTATGGTTTTGTTAGCATTTTTCCATTGGATTTCCAATGTCCACATTCACTTACATGGTTTTAACATGGTTTTGTTTATGTGTTCATTACTACAAGCTTGAGTTACCATGGCTGTATACCAAAAAAATAACAAGAAAAAAAGCATTGAGGTATGGATTGGGTGTGAATGGCATGAAATGTTCCAGAAATGCATTTAATTCATGATTATTCCTGTGAAATATATTTTCAGAGTTACTGTTGTCCACACTTAAATGGTTAATATAGGGTGTATTTTTATAGTTAGAAGATTCCTCATAGTTCATGATGTAAATATTGTACAGGAAATATTGTCCGTTCTGCTCTTTGGCCCCATGTAAGATCAGGAAGTTGATTGAGTGAATGTCCGTTGCTTTTATTCTCTCGCCCTTTTTAAAGATGTGGATGGGTCTTACTTTCATAATTTTCACCAGTAAAAACTGTCTTGTCATAATCATTTCATCAGGGGAAGGATGAGATATATATTAGTTTTCTATATGTACATAGTATATGTTGCATGTCTCAGTGTTCTCCTTGGACAATCCCTACATCTGGAATTTTGTTATATTTTGAATGGATGCATAGTATTTTCTGTTTTAGAAGAACTAGCTGCAGACAAGTGCTATAAGAGATACTCATTTGCATCACAAGAAAACAGTGCCATTCTAGAAATAGTCTCAGCAGTGGCACTTCAGATAAAGATTCTCCCAAGGGATTTATGCTGCTTGTAGAATTCTCTGTTCACCGTTTAGTTCTATAATGATACAGCCAGTTAAACGTTATGGAACAGATACAAGTTCAGGTACCCTACTTTTTTATTGAAATAAATAGTGTGTTTACACACACACACACACACACGCGCACACGCACACGCACACGCACACGCACACGCACACGCACACGCACACGCACACGCACACGCACACGCACACGCACACACACACACACACACACACACACACACACACACACACACACACACACACACATATATATTTATATATATTTATATATATGTATGTATATTGCATATACATACATACATATATATTGCATATACATACATACATACATACATACATACATACATATATACATATATATTGCACTTACATACATATTATATATATTGCATATACATACATACATACATACATACATACATACATACATACATACATACATACATACATACATACATACATACATACATACATACATACATACATACATACATACATACAGTTTCTTCTCTTTATTTATGTTCTTTTTTTTTATCCTTTGCCGTTTTTTTATTACTACACTCATGATATTAATGCGGGTGGGATCGGCAGCTGGTTAAGAATACAGCTGTATAAGGAACATGGGTATATTGGCTTTATAAGGTAGGATTAAGTGGATTACAAGTCTCTGAAAGACAGACTCTAATTTGCTGTCAAAGATCTCCATTTGGTCAGTGTTTATCAAGTGGAAATGGCTACCATATGTTTTTTGTTGGCTGCTTGTTTCTCCCTTGGTTTGATACGTCCAGAAGGGAAATTAACAAGAGAGCTAGAGGGAGGGAATTTCAGCAGTAGAGTAGTTCTCAGTCCATTTGTTAAAAATATTGATTTTATTGAATATCTGCTACAAGGCTGTCTCATAGATAAATATAATGATAAAGCTCTGAGGAAGCTGAAGGTAAATATGCAGTCTACAGCTAGTATAGAGTATGTAGTTTGAGTTTTGACAGCATTTTAGTGAATTGCGCACTGAGGCCTGTAACCACTACCTATTATTTAATTTGTGCACAATATTGTATATCACTTGCTGTATGAATTAACCAGGGAAATTGATTCCTAATGCTCTTGTGTGCACAACATGAACTTTTCAATGACTTTCTTTTGTAAAGTATTTCTTATCCAGGTTTTCTTGTAAGATTTGCTAAGATCTCATTCATATATTAAGACTAAATGGAGAACACAAAGTGGAATATTTTTACAGTTATCATCCATAGGATTCATTATGCTGATATCTTCATTTTAATCTAATAAAAAGGATTAGATTAACCCTCAAATTATGGTCAACATCATTGTATTGGTAATGACTTTTTAATAAAATGACAATAATATACTCATCCTTAAGTCATAATTACTTTTTTTTTTGTCTTCTATTTGAGGTTTTGATTATCATTTGGTTCTCTAAAATCTCTGTGATGTGCATGTTCTTATACACCCTCCCTTAATCTTAATCTTCAGTTGATAGTCGTAAGTCTTAGTGGCATCCCAGTGTCGTAATGAACCGGCCTCCTTTCTCAAGTTTTCGCGGATAATTTCTAACTCATTTTTACTTCAGAGAATAACCTTAATATATTGCATGCTTTTCTGGTGGGAATCCCTGTCCTTTTTTGTAGTCTTTCTTTTGTCTTTTGTTATGGGTTGTTTTTGTTTGGACATAAGATCCTTTTCTGTGAATGGCTTGATATTAACCTAGCATAATAGTGTCGTAGGAAATTATTATCCTTTTTGTATGAATGGGAATTCAAATATTCCATTAAGTGTGTCTGGGGAATGTCTCTCATAGTGCGAAGATGCCAATTGACGATAGGGATAACATTTTTTTGTACATATTTTGTACCCAAGCTTGTACAGGTGCATTCCTCAGCAATAAATATAAAGGTGGATTTGGTGATTTATTTTATTCCTACAAATAGGATATAGAATCATTTAATGTAAAGAAATTTTATTTTGAAAATGGAAAAAGACCTCCATGACTTGATAACTTGAAGGCTTTGAGAGCTCAATTTTCAATTATATGAGAAAGACTTCCTATAGGAATCCTCGGATCCTGTTTTTTCTTTATTTGAACAATAAAAGTTTATGATGAAAATATACGTGAAGCATATTATATTATTATTTCTCATTATATATGTCATATAAGTTACTGGTTATAATTTGAGCAGACCCCTTTGACTAGTGGATAGACGAGCAATGGTGTCACAGTTTGGCGTCTCCCTTTTTTGACAATTTTTCTTTTTCTTTTACTTTGTTCGGTCATTGCAATTATATATGTTTACACATGTCCATATTACAGTAAGCATACACCAAATACAAGTGGGTGACCTTAAGGTAATCTTTAGTTAAAGGCATATTGTATATTGCCGATATGAAGTGGTCATATTTACTCTATAATGCTCTAAAGAGTGATTTAGAAAGCTACTACTAGTGAATTAGAAGCGAATGAACAGGAATGCAGGGAAATCTGCCTGGCAAGGGACACTAGTTAGAGCACGAGTTGAAATCCCAAGAGCGCAGGATGAGCCAATAATTCCAGAGAAGAGTAAACAAAGCACGGCAGAGCTGCCTACTCATTTCCAAGATGCAAGTGAAGATACTCACAAAAGGAAAAGGAGCAGTCTGTAGCGCAAGAGGAGCACAGGCTTTTCAAGAAAACAAAAGAACCTGTTTCGATTGCTAAATGAGCTAACTGGAGTACCAGAGAGCAAGGAGCTATCACAAAGTGTGAGAAACGCCAGAGTAACTTTTGGAATCACGAAATTTATTGCAATTGAGGAGTTGCCAGGAACCATTTTCAAAGTGAGGGAGGTGGCCAGAGGGAGGCGTCAGGATCACAAGGGTGCTCGAGGGCCTTATAGTGACTATAAAATTACTATAGTCACTAATCAACCATTGAATCTGGACTTAGATATTACAAACATTTCAATAAAGTATCAGAAAATAATGAGTACCAGGTGAGGCCATTTGTCAGCGAGCTCGACCACGAAAAGTGCAGTAAGATGCAATTTTGCATTTCAACTTTAATTTTCGTATTTTTATTTTCTTTATTATTAGTGTAGTGAACCACCTGTTCGGCTGTTCACCGGTGAGCCCACCTTGAGCTGGTGCTGGCTGGAGATCTATTTTCACGTAAACCACAATGAACTTGGGATAAGCGGAAACACAGGTAGCACTTGCCGGTTTATTGATATATAAATCAAAAGATTAAAAACACACACAAAAATAGCACAATAAAACACTTGCAATAAGGCTGAAGGCCATGCATCCAGCTAGCCCCGAGGGTCAAGGTGAACTGCCTGGAGTGGCGGTAAAATGGGGTGCGTGAAATATCCCCCAAAGCTGGTGGTTCGCGATTGGTTGAACGTAAAAACATAACAAGCATGGTGCACAAAAATAAACATAAAACATGGTAAAAGTTGAAACATGGTACAAATTAAAACAATAAAAATATAAAAAATAAAATACAGTAAATTAAAATGAAACCATTTGGAAAACACAAATGAAAGGTGTACAGCTCCTAGCAAAAGGCTTAAAATAATTAAGAATAAAAAGTTAAAATGAACAAGTTGAGAGTTCTGAGTCCAAAGTCCATTACAACCCCTTCCCCCCATATGGAAAAATGCCTTGCGAGGAACATAACACCTGGTACGACCTCGAAACATTCACTCTTATTCACACTGCGAAAGCGACTAATTTTGTTCCATTTTCACGGTCACTGCACTGCACTACACGACACTACACGAGACAAATGTCTAGCGCAGAGTTTCTTCTCTAGGGAGCTTATTCCCTTCCTCGGCGAAGTCCAGCTCTGAGGAATGTGTATACGACCTCATCTGGTTAACGTACAAACGGACGGCACGGTGAGGGGTCTGCAGATCCAGCACGTCGCATGTGACAGGCCCTAGTTGCCTCACAACACGGCATGGCCCCAACCAGCGATCGCTCAGTCGTCCTCGGTTGCCCTCAACTTTCCTCAGGACCAGTGACGCTTGCTCGAAAGGCGGGAGCGACTTGGCAGCCTGGTTGCAATGAGCTTTGTTCGCCTCCCGTGTCCGTAGGCACACTTCGACTGCCAGACGTCAGGCATCCGGTCAGCCGTTGCACCATCAGCCCTTCGTCAGCCGTCTGCACATTGGTGAGCCCTGTAGTGAAGAGGGCCATCCTCCCAGTCAACAGGTACAAGGGCTGGTCTCCAAAAGACGGGTGAGGGGCGGTGTTGAGTGCAAGACGAATGGATGGTAGGTGGATGAGCCACTGAGCTGTACGCTGAACGAGAGCTGCAAGCGCATCTTCGACGGCCCTGTTGCTGCGTTCGACAACTACGTTGGACTGAGGGTGGTATGCCACGGAGGAGCGTTTCACCGTCTTGATAAGGGAGCGCGCCACTAAGCGTCTCTAAGGCAATTTCTGACATCCCTCTACCCAGTTCAGAAGGTCTTTGCACGTGGGGTCTTGTAACTGTCTGTCTTGGCTCCAGGGTGCTAATATCAGGATCATCTTGGGAAAAAGAAAAAAAATATATATATATATATTCATATATATATTTAACAGAGTCCAAGATGGCATCAGGCGTGGTCATCATGTCAAGGCCCCGGTAATCCACACAGAAGCAGTGTGCCATCTTTCTTTCACACAACCGGAGATGCATCCCATGAAACTTCCTCTGCAGCTTTACCCTGAACTTGGTGGCCCACAGCGTCACACCCTCAAAGAGCGGGCCAAGGAGAAGCGTCTGGGCATACCCACGCGCCTTCCATGAGCCATACGTACGAAGGCGTCATCAGTAGCTGGACGGTCAGAAGCTCGATGCTGGCAATACAGGATTCCACATCCCAATTTCGTTGTAAACCCAAGCTGGAGTTTCTCCATAGAAGAGTGGAATTTCGTCACGGCTGCTGCAGACGGGAGCGAGGGTTAGCTGTGCCGGAAAGGCTGGGATGGAGGCACCTGGGGCAGAGAGGCACCTGTAACCGAGGGCCATGCCGGGTCTTGCAACTGGGGTGTGGAGACTGGTGCACCCTGCGCAGTCACAGGAGGTTATGGTATAGCTGGTGATGCGGCATTGTTCCCACTAAGACAAGCTTGCTGAGAGGCCTGCGGATGCCTGGTGGAACTGACCTCTGCTTCTAGCTCGGCGATCTGAGAGAAGGCATTCTGTAGCAGAGCCGACAACTTGGCATGAGATGGCATACTCGCTGTAGCCTCCTTCGGACGTCCTGACTGGCCTGTCACTGTTGCCTCGGTGTCGGTGATGAGCAGTAGGGCGAGTGCAGCACAGGGCCCTCCCTACCTGTGGTGGCTCCTCCGTTGGAGGAGAGGCACGTGACCTCTTGGCATTCTTGAAATTTACCATCGAGTGAACAGTCCGGAGGAGCGCCTTCCGGGTTGAGCTGTTGACAGGCTATAATCCGGCTCTCGGCGACTTCCGACGGCGAAGGTTGGGTGCCGGCAGGTGCCAGGGGCCGGCGTCACAGCAGAGTCCCGGCGGAGACACCGTGGAGACGGAGCTACACTCGTGATGTACACATGCACACAAACACACACTCGAGGTCGTGCAGAGGGGTTTAGGCAGCACCTGCGGACAAACAGATGCTAAGAACAAGGTCCTCAAAAGCAGCACAGACAAATAAATAACAAAATAAATTAAAATGGCAGTGAAGTGTAAGACTACAGGTAAGAACAAAACACAGTAAATGAGTGGTAAAACGAGTAAAGGTAAAAACAACAAGAGAAAACAAGAAAGAACAAAGGCACAGCAAATTAGATAAAACGAGTAAGAAAACAAAACGAGATAAAACGAGGGTACAAGTTACTTATATCGACGTGCGTTGATAGAGGGACACCGCCATCTTATAGAGCGGAAAAATAGAATGGGATACTACATTGTTTAAGCTGCAGCGGCCTCGTCTATACCGGTAAGTGGAAAAAAATGTACGGCACAACATTTTCTATGAAATCGTTTTCTGTCTCATTTTCAGTAAATCCATTTTCTTTAACAGCGTTTTCTATAAATGTCACGTTTTCTGTGCACCACTTTTAAATTCCTAATTTTATCATATTTCTACTAACATTTACTCTCTTCCTTTTATACTTGTACGTTATAATTGGTCTTCTATCTAATGTAATTATTTTAAGATTATTTTCGTTATCATAACCTCGATTCATTGTTAACCCACATGCGACAGGTGTCTCACATATGTAACGCCCGGAATAAAGACAACGGCCAGGTGTCCCGCCGGTGTGACGTAATCTATTGACCTCAGTAACGTCTGTTATATCTACATATCTGATTTATTGTTGCACACGTTACGTCATGAGGCCACAAAGAATTCAATTCAATTTAGCAGCGGCTGCTGCTACTAAAAAAAAATAATAATAATAAATAAAACGAATATAGAGAGAGAGGTGTGCGTGCATGCGTATGCGCGTGCGCATGTGTAAGAAAGAGAGGTGTGCGTGTGCACGCGTGCTCGTGCCATCTTACTTCCACGTAGTAGTAAATGACGCCACACCCAGACATGGCTGTTGGTTCCATGTTCTCGCCAGTATCGAAGCGAGATTTTTCGTATATAATGTGGTGCTCCATCACTTCATTCGCCATGCCTCGAACTGCCCGCCGCCCTCCACCTACTCCTCTGACGTCGATGAGCCCCGGCCCTTGACTTCGTTTAGTTTCGTAATTATCACGTGTTCTTTCCATTTGTATTCACATTGATAAAATCTAGCACTGAGCTATCAGAATGCTTTACTTGTCTTTCTTTTCCACTCCCACAGGCACACCGTCGTCTGTTGCTGCCATCTCCTCCTAAGGACGAAGACCCCCAGCCCCTCAACTTCATCGGTCATATTGATAGAATCTAGCTTCGAGTTATCAGAATGTATTGTTTTTCTTTCCCAATCCCAAAGGGGCGCCATCGAGACCTCCAGCCCTCGACCTCGGTAGCTCCTGCGAGGGTGCTTCGTCGCCCTCCATCGCGACCGCCTATGCCCTTGGAACCTCGTTCGCCCACTCGTTTCGATATTTCGTCGGAAGAAAGTGGCGAAGAGTGTCTGCCGAGTATGGAGGGGGATGTCACCGACCGTGTTCGACAAGTCCAGTTCGGAGGACGAACTGGTTTCCTTTCCGCAGGTCGACATCACGCTGGACAGTAACGAGCCGCTTTCCAGTGTGGCCGCGAAGTGCGAGGAGTTCCGAGGCGATCCTGGGGTGAAGGTCCCTTTGGACGTCTCGGCCTCGCCCATGGAGCTCTTCGAGTGCTTCTTCACCGACGATCTCCTCGCTCATATTGTAGCGGAGACTAACTGGTGAGTTGTTATTATCACTAGTGTGTTCTTTCTATTTGTACTTGCATTGACGAAATCTAACATTAAGGAATCGGAATGTATTACTGGTTTTTCTTTTCCACTCCCACAGGTACGCAGTCGCTCACCCTCCTGCCGCCTCGCCCCATACGAAGAGGTGGACTCCCACGGTCCGGCAGGAGGTCGAGGCGTACCTAGGGACCCTTGTGATAATGGGGATGGCGAGACTGTTATCGTGATTACTGGTCGACCAATCTAGTTTGTCGCCATCATCTCATTCTTGGGACGATGACGAGGGATCGGTTCGACCAGTTGACAACTCGCCTCCGTTTCGCCCACTTGGAGGAAGGAGCTACACTCCCAGAGGACAGGAATGTGGAAGTTCCGACCAGTCGTGGCCTCCCTCAATGACCCGTTCTAGTCGACGTTCGTCCCGGGGCAGGACATCGCCATTGACGAGTCGTTGTGGAAATTCCGTGGGCGACTAGCTTTCAAGACCTACAACCCAATCAAGAGTGCGAGGTTCGAGTTGAAGGTCTACAAGCTCTGGGCCAGTACCGGCCCGGCTGCAGGGTACACCTCTTGTTTCCAGGTGTACACCGGGAAGGACTGTGGCAACATCCCCTCTTCCTCGAAAGCGGTGCTTCACTTGGAGACTGGCGGCTTCCTTGGTCAAGGATACCGGTTGTTTGTGGACAACTGGTACACGTCGCCAACCCTTTCATTTATTGCATTCTCGGAGGACGAATGTGGCAGGGACAGCCCGGCTGAACAGGAAATTCATGTCCAAGGACCTCAGTGTGAGGAGGAGGGATGGCGTCGATTATCGCACCAGCAGATAGGGTTGTTGGCCTTGATGTGGAAGGACAACACCGTCACCATGCTCTCTACCGTCCATACCGCCGCAATGGAAGGGGAGAAGCCGTTGGTAGTAAAGGGTTACAATGTCGGTATGAAGGGAGTCGACGTTGGTGATCCGATGGCGAGCTACTATCCAACACCTCGCCGGTCCAAGGTATGGTACAGGAAGGTCTTCTTTTATCTCTGATATGGCCATCGTCAACGCCCTAGACGGAAGGAATTCACAGAAGACCTTCAGAACCGGCCTCATCCTTGAAGTCTTGGGGCAATTCAGGGAAGGGGCCGAGCCCAGCAGGGCCCGCGCTGCAACTCGTCCACCCGTTGCAGCCAGGCGGGCTCTGCAGCAGCAGCGGCAGCATGCAGTGTCGCAGATCCCCGACGGCAGGTGACGGAGGTGCTCTTGGTGCTCGCATCAGGGCAGGAGGAGCAATAGGAGATCGAGTGCAACGTGGGCTTATGTACATACGGTCGTTTCGAGGCATGGCACCTTTGAATAAAGTTGGTTCTCTATAAAAAACTGATTTTCCCTTACCATATCTTTGCAAATATATTACTGAAGGAAACATACATGACATTATTAGAAAGATTGGACTCTAAACTTGATGCAAGTGGATTTTAGCTTTATGAGGACGCTTAAACATCGTGCTCGTTTCACAGAATGGTAAACTTCAATAAACTCCCATGGCTATAAAAGTGGCGCTGGAGGGGAGTTGGGTAAAGAGGACTGAGAAGCAAAGGTTCTCTTATGAGGAGAAAAGGAGATGTATCTGAGGAACAGAAGAGGAAGGTGTAGGAGAGCATGTAGTATGAGAGCGTGGTGTGGAACGTTTAGGTTGCCTGGTACGACAAATAAAGTGAGGAGGAGGGGTGGGTATCAGTCCTTGTCATACATGGGACAAGCATTTGGGGAAGTAGAAAAAGTTCCAGTACCAGAATTAAGAGGGGTCAGGTTCAGCAGGAATGGGTTTGCCAGTGAGGTAAGGAATAAAGAAGATACAGAAGAGGAAAGAAGAGAAGAAAGAACCAAGAAAAATTAGTGGAGGCGAGGGCTGAGGCCCAAGGTAGGGGTGATCTACATTGGGTCTCAGTCTTCGCCTCCTAAGCCCTCTCACGACAACGAGCAAGGTATTGGGAGGGCCATTCTTTAAGCCCCTCCAGTCTTTCTATTGGCTGCGTATGGACATTCGAGTCTTTGGGACCCCAAAAAGTGTGTGTGGTTTATGACTTTGTGGTGGTATCCATGATCTTTTAAAGATCGATAGGCTGCCCCAGCCGTCACTGATGATTGTGCTCTCATAGATTATTTTATCAAAATGAGGACAGTTTCAGCACTCCTATCGCCATTATCTTTAAGTGGCACAATGAACTTGTTTTTGGATTCTCGTTCAATCTCACCAAACCCACAATTGCGTATGCATTCTGCCTCTATTATATATACGGCGCACAAGCAACGTCTCGTCTATCTCGACGATTACGCCGGCACCTCCAATTGGCTTCTGAATTTGAAGCCAATTCCGTCACTTCCAAGCAAAATCAACAATAAATCAACACGTGGCGGTTGAGAAATTAAGACCCGTGGTTATCTTTTTATGGTTCCAGAACTTCAGAAACCAGTGGCTAACAAAAATTAAATTTTTTGATGGAGACAGGTGCGTGCCTTGAAGGAAGGTGCCGCCGCAATCGCTGATCGAGTAGGCGCAGCTTCTGGGGGCTTCGTTTTGCGATTTTCTTCCACTGGCAGCTATACCACAAGTGCCGTTCTTTTCTATATTTACACAGTAAATTACAGTATGGGCAGTTTCCCTCATTGGGTAATACACTATGCTTTCTTAAAAATGTTAATCTCTTCGTCTCTATAAAACTCCTTTATGAAATCTAGAGAGTTCCAAGCTCAACTCTCGTACTACCTCCATTTTGCACTTTTTGTATATATATATATATATATATATATATATATATATATATATATATATATATATAGTCATGTATAACTTTGTTGTGTTCAGCTGAGTTAGGGGTAGTGTTTTTTCGTTGTATAATGAATGATGCTAAATGTGTCTAACAAGTATGATGAAAATATACATGAATGGAGTCTTGATGTAAGAAGGGTGTAATCATATAAACTTTTATTATGACAGTTTCAGTAATTCTTAACGTTAAATGGGAAATTTACTATTTTGAATTTGGCGGCAAAATCATGTAAGTACATGAAACTAACTCTTAATAAAGTCAGAGCTTCTTCTATATCTAATAAAAGTGTATAAGATTCCTTTATTATATATGATTTCATCAGTTACCATTTATTAAACAAGACATAATATTGTAAATTATTTTTGTGTTAAATGAGACGCGAGAGAGAGCAATGACGCTAGCTGGGAACGTAGTTTTTAGGTTGAGCTGATCAAGGGGAGGAGCCTTGCGAGACAAAGCGAACCAGAGCTTAATGTCGTTTTGACCTGAATAATTGCTAGTTTTGGGAGTAAATACTATGAATTAGGACATCTTGAGTAATTAAAAGTATATCATATGATTGGTAGGAAGAGTAGGAGTTGTGTTTAAAGATTATCTAAGGAGAGCTTCGCTTGTCATCTGGGTGTTCGGGTTCCGTGCTGGCGCCGTCGAGCTCTCCCTGTCCGCCAGTACATGTTCCCTTGTCTCTGGATAGGATTCTACTTTGGGAATGATGGTTTTATTGTGTGTGATTCACAGAAAGGTGCCATGAGGATGAAACGTGCCTATGGTAAGACCTGTGTATGCAGCAGTGGGGAAGTGTAATCCAAGTTATCAGTGAATAAATAGTGTTTGTGTATACAAGCGGGAGAGAAAACCGGTTGGAGGGGAGACTGAACAATAGGATAGTAATGTTGATGTATGGTACAGAAATTCGTAAGTGTTATTTGTAACGCGTTTCGGACGAATTTGGCAATGTTGCGATTGTTTATTAAATTGAAATGTGTGTAAAGAGATTGAGGGAAGGAGTAAAATTTCAATTATTGGTTGTGGGAAAGTTTGACAAATTCCCGGAATGGGCCTCGTCAAGAGCTAAGTGGTCGTGAGAATTATCAATTAAGGTATCAGGAGACATTGGTGATTTTTTTTTAGTAAAGCACAGTGATTTGATAAGACCGGTGCCTCTCACAAGTATTTTAATGTGTCCTTGCGTTTACGTGTTTTTATTTATTTTTTTCTTGTTTTACCAGTGTTTGTGTTTTACGTTTGTGTTTTCGTTCATTTTTAGCGTGTTATGTCCGTGTTCTAGTTTTACCTTAGTGTTTTACGTTCAAGTCCGTTTTAGTTATATTTCTTAATGTTCTTATGTTTTTGTTTTAATAAATTAATAATATTTTAAGATTGTTTGGTGACCCCTAGCTGTACTGTAGTCATTAAGACAAGGATTGTAAAAGGAAGGAATGACTAGACCAGTATCATAATGCGCATAAGCATCGCGGGACCAATCTGCGTCCGGGAGATTTTTAATTGCTCATCAAAGTTTAAGTGTAATATTCCATATCCTATATAAAAATGCACACGACTATCGACTAACGTTCCATACATATTCACGTCGTTTTTACGTTAAAATGTGGATTTTGATCCTCAATTTTCCCCAACTCGATATTCTTAATTGCCAAACTGCTCAAAGAATATAGTCAATACTTAACTCATTTCGAGTGTGCAAATAACGGGCACATTTCTTGACTACACCAGTGACCTGCCTCATTCTTCTGTGACAATGACCGATGTGTGTCAAGTGTGCTACAGTGGTGTACTTGACTTTTTTCGAAGTTTAATGGAAAAAACAAGAATTAATTAAGATTTTACGGATTCACGGAATCATTCTAAACGAAAAAAAGTGTGAAAAGTGCAATGCAATTTGCAGAGTTGATGTGAATAATATGAATTTTAGATGTGATAAATCTAGAAAAATAACAGAAGAGTGAGGTGTAATTACAAGAAAACAATTTTTCATAAGACTTGGTTCGCCAAATCTAATATGGACATAGAAACTAATTCATTATTTGCTAATTATTATCTAAGATTATTTTTCTTATTCCCTGGTAAGAGACGAACTATAGTTATCAGACAAAACGATATGTGACTGGGAAAGTTTTTGTTGGAAAGTGCTCATTTCTTGGCATTTGACAAATAGTGTAGAAAAAATTGATGGCCCTGGCACGATCGTCGAAATTGACGAATCAAAATTCGGAAAAAGACAGTACAATGTTGGCAGAGTAACTGAGGGCCAGTGGGTTTTCGGCGGGGTGTGCCGGGAAACTCGTAATTTTTTTTTTTCTGATTCCGGTTCCCTCAAGAAATGCCGAGACCTTATTAAATATTATCAGAGACTGTGTAGAGACAGGGTCTGAGGAATGAGGAGTACCTAGCCACATCCCCCAGTGAGAGGGACCACACCGACCCTGCTCTTGAAAGCTACACCCCAGTTGACCGAGGGCAGCACACTTGACCGGGGCTCTCGGCCCTTACCAGACCTCACTCTTGGGGGCGCCCCCACATGCGCGCTCACGCTCGACACGGCTCTTGGGCTCCCTTTGCCCACAACTGCACCAACATGAGACACAGCCCACACCACGCTACCTACCAGCCACTTCAACTAATAAACCTCCAAACCAGAACTGTCTCTCCATACACCCACCAAATCAGGGCAAATTCAAAACCCTGACACAGGGTAAACCATATTTAGTGACTGCTGGAAGGCATATAATTGTCTCAGTACAGAGGGCTTTAACCACCTGACTGAACCATTCCATAAATTTCGTCGACCCCGTCACTGCAGCGCACACCAACGCCATTGAGCGCAAGTGGCGGGAGGCGAAGGCAATGGTACCGCACTACGGCAGGAGGAAGTACTATTTTGTTGGGTATTTGGCTTGGGCGATGTTCTTGATGAACATCCCGACGCGAATCAACACTTACATCGCTTCCTCCTTGCCGCTGCAAATTTGTACCAGCCGGAATAAGGTACGTCGCCATATAGGTTACTTGTTACATTGCATATCCTTTTCGGTAAAAGGTAAATTGTCCTACTATTTAATTTTATCTTGTTGATGCCTGAAGGGCATGCCCAGTCACGGTAACTTGGACTGTTGAGTAAATTTTGTGTTGGTTACCGTGTGCACTTATGCTTTCCTATAATCGAATATGGCGGCATAATCGCCCCCCCCCCAAAAAAAAAAAAAAAAAAAAAAAAGTTCCCCACGTGTCCCCCACGATTGTTGGGTGCAAGGTCTATGTAAGTACTAATTAAACCTTGGTTGGCTGGAGTTAGCGAGTGCGTCCGTACCAGAAAGAACTTCCTTTTATTGACCCCAAAAGTAAAGCGTGCACAAATACGATCGAGCGCAAATGGAGGGAGGCCAAAGCCAAAGTGCACCGCTTCGGCAGTAGCAGCTACCACTAGAGACTAAGTCGAAAAAAATGATTTTCTGCATGAAATCCTATGATTTCATCGATTTTCGGCGTTGTTTCTTTTGCGAATGAATCGTTCAGGAGATCGAGTACCATTTCTCCATCGACGATCTTGATTTGATAGTCCTGTTAGCAGGGGAGGGCATGAAGTATATCAGGGAAATTATGGGGTAAAACAAGCTTAAATAAGAATAATAACGATCAAAAATGCGTAAAACTAGCACAAAAAGCGCTTAAAATCGGCCAATGAAAGTCTACAGATGTAACCGCCATCTTTGAAAGTTTACGGACTGACGCGAAATAAATAAAAATAAAAAAAACTACGGGAACCCAACCCACATTTCGGTAAAACTCTACGGGAATTCACACGTTCCAACCCCCAAAAACGTATTGACCAATAAACCAACCTAATATATCAATATAAATTGCCGTGACTAGGCGTGACCTTCGGGCACTGCCCGAGGGGAGGGTTGATGGGGGGCAAGCCCCCCACACCCCCCAGGACACATTCTCTTCACCACGGTATGTACGGCAAGACAGAGCTGCATTCACACCGTAAAATAATAAACCAAATACCTTTATATCCGGACACGTGAAACTTTCGTTTCTTTGTACTGTTGGTATTGCTTCGATTTTAATCACCTTTTTCGTCCTTTGGAGCTCTTGATGGGCTCAGATATAAAACTGGGATGGTTACTGAAGTCTAATTATTCTTCGATGCCACTGTAAAGGTCTTAAAAAAGAACCCAGAATCAACACAACACTGGAAACGCAACATTTCTCACCGGCTTTCAATCTCGAAATGAGCGGGTTGGTGAGCTGGCAACCTGTGGCTGGCGCAAGAAAGTGTGAAACACTCGATGCGCAGGATTCGATATGAGGGTATAGATAAATATAAAAATATGCAATTGAAGTATAATAACATTACTAAAAGACTTTAAAGGTATAAATGCGTACCAGCAGACACAGATAATTAGCCAAATATCGTTTTGACAAGCGCGTAATGATACACGGGCTAGTTCGCGAACGCAAAAAATGCGTTCGTGGGTCAGTGTCGTGTTTTTTCTCGCAAGGTAAACAAGCTCATCGACTTTGAATTTGAAAGGCGGCCGCGCGTTATATTTTCGTCATTTAGCGGTGTCTATAATGTCAATGCATATTAAACTATAATCTATCCCCATCTATTTTTTGCGCTCTATAAGATGGCGTTGTCTATTTCCCTCAATCTACGCGCGTCGCTATAAGTAACTTATACCCGAGTGGTTATAAAAACAAAGAAAACGAGATTTAATGAGTAAATCAAAAATAAAAACAACAAAAAGATAAACCAAAATGACGAAAGCGAGAAAAACAGAAAGGAAAAAATAGATAAAACACGAATCAAATAAACAAGTGAAAAATGGCAGACCTGAACGAGCAAAAGGAAACGTAACACGGAAATGCAAAAAATAAATAAAAATAAAAATTAAAAAAAACAATCTGTACATAAAATAAGTCCAGAATCTATAAGGATTGAAATACAGTAAACAAAATGGCAAAAGCTCACACACTAAAATACTTAAAAATAAAATAAAAACATAAAAAAGATTGAGAAAAAATACGTCTAGCACAATTCAGAAGACGTGTTGTGTGTATATAAGATTATATATATATATATATATATATATATATATATATATATATATATATATATATATATATATATATATATATATATATATATATATATATATATATATATATATATATATATATATATATATATATATATATATATATATATATATATATATGGTTCAGGATATTCACACACATAGGGGACAAAACACGAAATACTTAGCTCAAATATCCAAACCGCTGCACGCAACTGTTTATAGTGAACCACCTGTTCAGTTGTTCACCGCTGAGCCCACCATGAACTGCTACTGGCTGAAGATCTATTTATACGTAAATCACACTGAACTTCGGATAACTTGTGATAAGCGGAAACACAGGTAGCACTTGCCGGGTTATTGATGTGTTAATTAAGAAACTATAAACACGAAGAAATAGCACAATAAAACCACTCGCAAGAACGCTGAAGGCCGCGCGTCCTGCCACCTCCGAGGGTCAAGGTGAACTGCCTGGAGTGGCGGTAAAATAGGGTGCGTGAAATACCCCCCACAGCTGGTGGTTCGTGATTGGCTGAACTTCAAAACAAATGACGAGCGAGGTGCACAAATATAAACATAAAACACGGTAAAACGTTTTTAAAAAATCAGTAAATTAAGATACAACTAATTGGAAAATACATAGATAAAAGGTATACTGCTCCTAGCAAAATGTAAGCAAGGTGCACAAAAATAAACATAAAATACGGAAAAATGCATAAAAATACAGTATATTAGAGTACAATCAACTGTAAAATCCACAAATAAAAGGTATACACATATACATGTGTGTATATATATGATATACATACATATATATAGATTGTGTGTGTGTGTGTGTGTATATATATATATATATATATATATATATATATATATATATATATATATATATATATATATATATATATATATATATATATATATATATATATATATATATATATATATATATATATATATATACGCTGTACTCGTATGTACATATATATCTATAATATATATAATATACGAGATATATATACCTCGTATGTGCAATAGTTTAGAGTAAGTGGATTATAATATTCATATTGTATTTTTTGGACTTTCAAAGTTAGAAAAGTTAATAACTCAATGGTCACTGGTTGAAAAAGAAAAAAAGACAAATTAAGTTTTTGTTACATTGCATTGTTTGATTGTAATAGCTTGATAATTTACATTTAAATGAATTCTCTCTCGAGTAAATAATCTATTTCTTAGTATTTTGGGGTACATGGTTCTCAAGCAATATTTTCCATGGTTATGACACATTTCTTAAATAAAGAATTATTTAGTCATGTGTTTGCAGAAATAAAACGATGTTGAAATTAGCACGGGGTACGAGTATGTATATGTGTATATATATATTATATATATATATGCATGTTTGATAATGTGTATTTACTGTATGTAGAGGGGCAAGGAAAATTATATTTTGAAAGGTATGATGAATTCTGAAATGACATGAACGATAAAAATGTTTCAAATTTATTTTGTAAGAATATATATACATTGAACAGAACCACAGGATTGTAGTGACATCATATCCCATGATCCGCAGTGCCATCCCAAGAGCCATGTTTCCTAGGCGTCCTAGGGACTCGGCAAGGCAGCCGGCAGCGAAAGAGTCCTCGAGAGGGCGAGCTCCTCCTCGGGGCTCTCAAGGGGCGCGAAGTCCTCCCTCAGCCGAGCGGGCTCCTGCTTCGGGGCGGAGGGAGCCTGGTAGAGTGGCAGAGGCAGGTAGCCCAGCGACGGCTCTGGGTCGCTTGCGGGCGGGGCGGCGGTGGTGGTGGTGGGCGCAGAGGGCTGTGGCGGGGCGTAGAGGTTGTAGGGCGTAGGGCTGCCGCGATTCGTGGGCGTGAGGGGCTCGGGGAACCTGGCCTCGCCCTCGTAAGTGACTTGGGCGACATAGCCATTTTCGTCGGCCGTGTAGGTGACCCTCTGGATGCGGCCGTCGGGGAGGGCCACGCGGTACTGCCCCGTCGTCCTCAGGCCGTCGTGGGACTCCTGGTGGCCGAAGTTGGTGCCGCTGAGGTCGTCCTGCACGCCGTACGCGAAGGCATATACCTTCGGGGCCTGAAGAAGCAAAGCAAATTATTTTATTTCATTGAATTGTGTGAAAAAACTCTAATCACACTTGAGAATGTTCTGATTTATGGTCATATATACACTTAACGTCTTTTTCCTGACAGGTCGTCTACCCTTGCACTGGTCCTCCTACCTCGGGCACCTTCGCGTC